>NW_021319073.1:345882-354412 GCF_001605985.2 Dendrobium catenatum | reverse complement strand
TAATGAAAATTTCTTATCCTCACAGCCTTTTCTTAAAGGTGTTTCTTAATATTAGGGCATTCGTATTTAAAAAGTCCAGATTTTTTACACTTAAAGAAAATAATGTTAGAAGAAAATTTAGCATTTTTACCATTTTTATCTTTTCTCCACTTTTGTTAATGCTTGTGCTTGTACTTTCATGACTTTATATTTGTTTGTTACTAAGGCCATCTTATCGTTCTCATCATTTCCTAACCATCTTTATCAGTGTCTTTTACTTTTAGCATTATAACCTTCTCATCTCTTGCATCAAAAAGTATTTGGCTCACACTTTACTCATAGGAAATGAGTGAGCTAATTAGATTTTGAATAGAAAAAGCATTCAAATCTTTTAGTTAAGATATAGCTGTAACTTTGCCATCAAAATTATCAATTAGAGAACATAGAATTTTATTAACCTTTTCAAATTTTGAAGTTTCTCTATCTACGACATGCAAAATTTAGTTATCTATTGAATAAATCTAACATACATGTCTAAGATAGTCTCATAAGATTTCATACTTGAAAAGTTTAAAGTCATGCAGTAAAATATTCAGCGTGTATTGTTGACTTCACTAGTATCTTCATATGAATACATTACTTGTCCCAATTTTTTTATCGGCAGTTCATGTAGAGATTCTCATACAACCTTCAAAAGTTAAAGCACAAAAAGCAATCTAAAGATTTTGTATTCAATTGAGCATTATTTTTTATCTTCTCATCTCATCATATAAGGAGTATTTGTTAATACCATTAAAATCATTGACAGTACATAAAGCTAATTTAATCATATGCAAAATAAAAAAAATTATTTGATTTAAAAGTAGACATGTAGATTTCAAAAAATAAAATGAAATATATATATTCAAATAAAGGAGAACTAGTAATTGATGTCACCTGTCTAATGGTGATTCCTATTCGAATGGCTATTGATCATTTTTTAAAAAGTTTTCAAAACCTTATTTTTGAAATTTCACTCTAATAACACTTGAATGTCTTGGCGTTGTACCTCAACTGAACTATCCCTAAGACCACTAATACAAAGTACTACTATAACTTCGTGTGAACTAGTTACCTTATCAAATGTTTTAAATATGGTGTGATGATAATCTAATTAATACAATATAATATCAATCACAGATTTTCAACCATGTATGTATAATAGATAAATAAACTATAGAAAATAGATCATAAGAATACGCCATATATTTGTATAGTGGTTCATGTAAACCATGGCCTATGTCCACTCTAGAGTCACCTACACTAGTATTTACCTATACTATAGTGTTCTCCTTTAGCCTCCAACTGCTAGGTAAAGAAGCCTTACAAACTCTCTTATACCATCCAATGCAGCAGAGACTGTACTCCTTTCACAGGCAAAAGAACTTTGACTCCTTTTAACCGCTAGAGAGGTAGAGAACTTTAATCTTTTTCATCTCCTAGTGAGCATAGAACCTTGAATCACTTCACCTTCTCACGTGCGACGAGTAGTGGGTCCTTTGACACCAAAGATATATTCTTCTTTCTAAAACTTCCCTCAAGATGAACCTTGATCCGATAGTACTAAGATGCAAGATTGCAAAACCATGTGAAAACCCCTCCCACACTCCCTTGAACCCTAAAAGGATCTTATCCATATAAACTCCACCATTTCTCTCTCCTTTTAAGGCTCTCTTCTTCAAGTTTTCTCCAAAAGATGCATACTCAATGCATGCCAACGATTTACAAAGTCTCATGAGAAAGCTTAAAAGAGGGTTAAAAAAACCCTAAAATTTATAATTTATCCTCAAGGATTAGTACAGTACCGATCATAGGATTGTCCTTATAAAAAGTGCAAAATTTGACTTGTATAGTAATGTATGAGCTCCAATTATATAAAATAAATAGTTTTGAATTCTCCTGTTAGTGTTGTATCGATATTAGTACGGATGTTTGACGTATAGATACAATTATTTCAATTAAATATAGTAAGTCCTGCATGAATCATAGGACGACCAAAATTATCTCTGTTGATCATTATGTTATATCCATTCATACAGTATGATCATAATATCAAAATTAAGTTGATGTTTACATATTATTGATTAAATTAAACAATATTTTTAACATCAATATAATATAATTGGTTTATATAGTATGAATAGGAACAATTTTCCAAATTCAAATTTTTGCCTAATTTATTGAATGATAGGGCTTCTAATTATATAATAGAATGTCCAATATGATATGGTTTCCATATAGTATGGTTAATTATATTTCAAAAATATTTTTTTAATAAAATAATATATTTTAATTAATTTCTGTAATAATATATCATCTATTCAATATTAATATATATAGTATTGATGCATAAAAATTTAAAATAATTTAAAATTAATTCTAATCCCCTTATGTGTGTATATGGTCACAAGGCTAACATACACCCTTACAAGTTGAATAAAAAAAATAAAATAAATAAATAAAAATTACCACTATTTTCATATAATCTATTTATATCTAATCTGAAGCCTGAATCATCAATAATGGTGCATTGGTGTACTTGTAATGTTAGTCACACACAACAAAAGATATACAATATAATACTAGTAGAAATAAAGAGTACTAATAATTATTTTTATCATCAAATCAAAAAGTCAGAAGTTTGAGTTTGCACATAATCTCCACCTTTTTTATGATTGAGAAAATATTAAAATGTATTGAATTTGTAAACTAAAAATATTTTCTCCTAAACTCTCCCTCACTAAAAGAATTACATTAAATAAATAGGGAAAGCATTTTTTTATGAAAAAAAAAAAAATAAAACAAAATACAACCAACCACAATACATTCTCCTCCTTTGATAATATTAAAAAGAAGAGATAAAATAATACTTAAAATTAAAACATATACAAAAGAAAATAAAAACATAATAAAGAAAATAAAACATAAATATATTAAACATAAATTAAAATGAAACACACAAAATAGATATAATTACACAAAACAAAAACAAAACACATAAACAAACCTCACAATCATACTTACATACTAATCGTCCTACTCCTGTTCTGATATTAAAAGCTAAGTTTGCCACAAAAATCTTTGCTTCTTTCATTTCCCTTATGGAATTTGCTTATCCCACCTTTTTTCTACATGGTGTTTTAAGGTTGGGCATTCATATTCAAAATGTTCATTTGAAAGTTCGTTAGGGATGTTAAGCCCTTATGAACTTAGTCCCAAGCTAACCAAGAGGGGGGTGAATTGGTATTTTAAAATTTCTTTTCACAAAGAATAAAAATTGCATAAACCAAATCACACCACAAAAAAAATGCCGAATTAAAAAGTGCGGAAGCAAAAAATAAGAACACAGATTTATAGTGTGTTCGGTCAACTCGACCTACGTCCACTCCTTGGAGGCACCCTCCAAGTATTGCACTACAAAAAGTGACTCTCCTTTAGCCCACGCTAGGCGGAGAAGCCCTTCACAAAACCTCCTTTTGTCCACCCGCAAGGCAGAGAAACTTACCTCCTTTATGCTTCCTCCTTGAGCTGGCAGAGAACCACTACCAGAAGCTAACTCCTTACCTTACCGACCCTTCGACGGACGAAAACTCTAGACGAAGAAGAAGAGATCGATCCTTGAAGCAACCCTTGTGAATCCCTCACAACTCCCCCTCACAAGATCCTCTCTCTCTCCCTCTCTCTCTTTCTCTCCTCAAGGTCTTCTTAGGTCAAGGCAGCAGCCAAAGGTTTTCAAAAAACATATAGACAAGAGCTCTTAATAGAGAGCTTCGAAAGGAGACATTAATTGCAAGTTGCCGACTTTATCGTCCAGGCGATAAGGACATCGCCCTGGCCGTACAGTACAAAACTCAGAAGATCGGCCAGCAAGCATCGCCCTGGCATGCAAAGCTGGACGATTGAAAATTGGCTTTGATTCGTCCAGGTGATCTCTAGATCGTCCTGGATCCGTATATAGTTTCAATTCATGGAAAATCGTCCTGACAATAGCCCATGATCGAGCTGGCTGATATTTATATCTCTGAAGTAACTTTAAGATTTTTGACTCGGCATTGTCCTGGGCCTGATCTCTGCAATCGTTAAGACCTTATGATCCTATCAATCATCCTAATATCCCTTGATTTCCTGATACAATTAATGCATAATTTGTGATATCGTCCAGGCCGCGATCATATGATCTCCTGGGACGAATATTAAAAATCACTATTACCTTAATGTCTATGGCAGCAACATTCTTTCTGTTTTGAGCTTATCATCTGGCCGATACACGCATCGTCCAGGCCGATATGTTAATGTTCAGCCCTTAATTAAGAATCCTGATTAGAGTCTCTATTTTGAACTCGATCGTCCAAGACGATCCAAGGATAGGCCTGTTGACCTGTGGAGCAAAAATAGAAGATTCTAGATCTCTCAATGTGTGGTGTTGTGTTAGGGTTACTTAGTATCAGTCTTTTGAATAGTACAAACTGACTCTAGAAGAGAAAAACAAAAGTACGACTGACTCAACCTAAACCTACGGCTCCTGAACTTCGGCTTGTCTTGATTCGATTATCTTCGATTCTTGAAAAGTTAGAAGCAACAAGCAGTCAGAAGAATAGGTGTTTCCAATCATCAAAACATAAGCCATGAAAATAAGATTATGCTACAAATCCCCCTTTTTGATGATGGCAAACACAAGTAGGAAATATCCAAAAAGTCATATTAGATCTCAAGTCTCAAAGCCCAACAATTTCCTACCACCTACTTCCCCTTTGTCTATCACTAAACATGAAGGGCCATAAAAAAAGAAAACATCACAACACAAAAGTAAAAGAAAACTACATAAAACTAGAAACAAAGTCAGAAATCATCTAAAAACTGAAGGACCCTGATCATCAGATGAGGTTGTGGTGGCTGTTGAAGGGCTAGTTAAGCGTGGGTAACTGAGCATTGAACCAGTCGATGTCCTGTCAGCTGTGCTGCTGGTGAGTCATTAGTTGGAGGACATATGAAGAAGCAAATGATTTCATAGGTAGACTTAGCTTCTAAATATCAGAGCAGGAGCAGGACGATCAAATATAAGTATGTTGAGGTTATTTGTATGGTTTATTTATGTGTTTTAAGTGATTGTTTATCTATTTATTTGTTTGATTTTTATTATATTTTAAGCATAATTTCATGCTTTATTTTATTTATGTATGTTATTATTTTTTTGTTTATGTCTTTTAATTTTAAGTTTTATTTTATCTCTTTTTTTTAATAATAGCAAAGGAGGAGAATGTATTGTGGTTGGTTATATTTGTATTTTAGTTTAAAAAAATAAAATTTTTTGTTATAAAAAATTATTTCACTATTTTTTTAATATAAATCTTTTAGTGAGGAGGAGTTTAGGAGAAAATATTTTTAGTTTGGAAATTCAATCATTAATATTTGTCATCATAAAAAAGAAGGAGATTGCTGCAACTCAGGCTTCTGAGTTTTTAATTTTTATAGTAACATATATTATTGATTACCTCTTTATTTCACCTTGTATATGTAGTGCATATCTGTTTGTGTTGACTAACATTTCAGGTATACCATGCACCATTCTTTGAAGATTTCAAGCTCAGGATTGGGTACAATAAGTTATGTTAAATGAGTCTATAATTTTTATTTATTTATTTTTAATTTCTTGAGTTAAGTCCTCTAAGGGTGTATGTTATCCTGATGACTGTACACACACACATGGGGAGCATAATTAATTTAAATATTTTAAATTTTTTTACATCATACTGTATGATCAATATTATACTAGATGATATATTATTATAAAACTATTTCTATATCTGGAAAAATATTTTTTGAAATATAACTAACCATATAGTTTGAATACCACATCATACTGGACAATTTATTATAAGTAAAAACCTCGTTGTTTATTAAATCAAACAAAATTTTTAATTTTAAAAGTTGTTCTATTCATACTGTATGAGCATAATCATATTGTATGATATTTAAAATATTGCCTAATTTTATTATATGATTAGTAAATCAAATATGCTTAATTTTAATATTTTGGTCATACTGTATGAACTGGATCATATTGTTTGATCAATAGATATGATTTTGGTCATCCCATGATTCATCCTGGACTAGCTGCATTTTTGTTGAACTAATCATACTATATGATCAGAAATTCGTACTGATGAACGTATAACACTAACAGGAAAATTTGAACTGTTCGTACTACACTAACTAGTTATCATATAATACTAATAGATCAAATTCTGCATATCATTCTGAGTGATCCTATAATCATAATGTATGATCTTTGATGGCTAAATTAAATTTTTAGAGTTTTTTAAAGCCCTCTTAAACTTTCTCATAAGACTTTGTAAGAGTGTTTGGTATGCATTGAGTCTCCATTCGTTTGGAGAAAATTTTAAGATAGAGCCTTGAAAGGGAGAGAGGAAAGGGTCGAGTTTAAGAGGGAGAAGATCCTTGTGTGGTTCAAAGGAGTGTGAAGGGGTTTCACATTGTTGTTCTTGCAGGCTTGCACTTTAGTACTATCAAATTCAAGGTTCATCTTGAGGGAAGTTTTAGGAAGAAAAAGATCTCTTTGGTGTCAAAGGACCCAACTACTCAAGGTTCTCTATCCCATTAGAGAAGGTGAAAGTGACTCAAGGTTCTCTGCCTCATCCAGAGGGGTAAAAGGAGCCCAGGTTCTCTGTCTTAACAGAAGGGTAAAAAAAGTCAAGATTCTTTGCCTGTGAAAGGAGTATAGTCCTCTGCCACACTGAGATGATTAAGAAAATTTTTAAGGACTTCTCCGCCTAGTTGTGGGGGATAAAGGAGATATACTATAGAGATAGTGCAATACATGGAGTAGGTAACTTTGGGAGTAAATGTAGGTCATGATTTTATCTAATCACTATAAAATCTGGTGTGTTCTTTTTTATTTTATTTTTTGCAGTTTATTTTTACAGTTTATTTTCTATTATAACTACTTGATTAAAAATATGTGAATAATATTATGTTGTATTGATTAGATTAACATCATCATCTTAGTATCTTTTAATAAGTGTACTAGATTCCTCATCAAGTGATAGTATTACTTAGGATTAGTGTACCTTAGGGGCTATTCATTGAAGTCTTACAACACCCAAGAAGTTTCAGTATTAACATGTTTGTTTAGTTAGCAGGATGATTGTCGGTGGGGAATGGAGGTCAGAAAGGCCATAGTCAAGTGATTGTGGTCAAAAGGATGTAGATGGCGGGCGACAGATATCGAAAGGACCATTTTTTTGGTGACGAAGGATGGAAGAACTATAGTTAATGGGAAACAAAGGTTGGAACAATGGTAGGAGAGACCATAGTCGATGCAACAGAGGTAGGATGAACCATAGTCGACAAATGACATAGGTCAGAAGGATCAAAGTTGGTGGGGGACATTGGTAGGAGTGACCATTGTCCGGTGGAGGAGGTCAGAAAGATTGTAGTTAGCTAGCGATAATGATCAGAAAGGTTGTTATATTTCGATGAATGTTAGATGGATAGTAGTCGACAGGCGACGGAGGTCCGAAGGACTGTAGTTAACTGGTGACACTTGTCAGAAAAGCTATTTTCTAGCGACGAGTGTCAGAAGGCTGATCGTAGTCAGTTGGCGATAGTGATAAAAAAATACAATAATCGGGATACAGGTCGAAAAGACCATAGGCCGGAGAAGGTAGTTAGAAGGACCATAGTTAGCCAATAATAGTTGTCAGAGGGAAGTTCGACGATAATAGGTGGCCATGAGTAAGTCCGGCTACTATCGGTGGCTGGATAGATGTCTTGTGTTAGTTGGTAGTTGGGTAGAAATCCGACGTCAGTGGGTGGCCATGCCAAAGTCAGACGATAGTCTGACGACAGCCAGTGGTCTAATAGTGATCGAGGAGAAGTTTGGTGGGAAGAGAATTCTAGTGTTCTCTGTCTTCCTTCTCTTCCTTGCTTGAGTCGCCTTTTATGATGAATGAGAGGTCTATTCATAATTTTCTGAGACTGGCATGACCAGTAAATTAGAAGGGAGATCTAGGATAATTTAGGAGTTGTTTGAATGGAATACCGATATTGATCACCTTGAACATGAATCATTTACTGAGCATTTGAATGACTTAATGATATCATAATTCTCCGATCTTAGGGATATTAAATTTGTCTTGTAGAGCCACTCAATTTTATTATAAGCATGCCACGTTTGAAGTTCGTATGGTAATCTAAATTATGGTTTGAACCTTTCAAAGTTGCTTTGAGTCTTTGATTTGGACCCATTTGGTCTTGGATGGAGTCGAATTTGATGTCATAGGGTTCGTCATTTCGTGACGTTCAGCTTGACTGGAATTTTGTTGAGATGGAAGTTCATATGGTTCTTAATTTAATTTCGGAAGCATATTCAACTTGATTTTGCCTCGAGATTTCTGACCTATCAAGATAATTTTTTGATGATGATGATAAATATATATATAATATTTTTGGATCAGATATTATAAAAATATGACAAATGCTCGTCTTTTTT
>NW_021319073.1:341552-345782 GCF_001605985.2 Dendrobium catenatum | reverse complement strand
CCAATATATGAGATAACGATTACTTCACGTTTTATCTATTACAGAGGAGTGGTTAAATAAAACATTCATTTGGTCCCTACCAACTAACTACTCATTAAAGTTAAATGATATATATGAAGGAGAGCGGACAATTGGAAATGCTATCTCGTATATATCATCTCTACAACGGTAAGACGTGCTTCTCTTTCTAACGATTATTTTTTAGGAGGGTAATGCTTCCTGCTTATGATCGATTAAGCTGAAAGGTTGAGGGGTTGGCGGTGATGTGAAATTTGCTTGGTTAAGACCTCGTATGTCTGTCCAATTCAATTTCTAAACCTTCCTTTTCTGGGTTAAGGGCCTATTAAGATTTGATCAAAATTGGTGGTTCCTGTATGGTTACACTCTTAGTGGCTTTGTGGGTTTTTGCTCTTCTTGGTTGTTGTCTTCAACTCTGCTCTATTTTTCTGCGGGTGGCCTTGTCTGATTCTCCACCAGACATTTTCTGTTGCCCTAACTGTTTCTTCTTTTCTGCTCATGCGCTCTTGCGCGAATATTACCCAATTGCTTTGGTTGTCTTTCCTTATTTTATCATGTCCTTTTTATACCCCTTGCTGGAACGCAATATTAAGAAGAGGACTTGTTTACTTGTTCTTTCTATCATATCAATGTGGCGCTTTATTCCGTTGAAAGTTTAAGAGTAGCTAGCATTTCGCTCCTCTTGCTGGAAGCCCTGACATTTTGAAGGAAAGTTGGTTGGTTAGGATCACTCTTCTTGCTTTGTTACTAACTATTCTAATATAAAGTTATTGTTAGGTACTTTAAGAAGAAGAGCTGGCGATTATGTTGTTGTATGGTTGATAAAATCAGCAATATCTAGTCACCTAGAGGCAGTGGGAAAGCCTTAGTGATTGGTGAAGTATTCGACTTTGCCTGGATCGTGCATCTGACTGGCGTGGTGGTGGCATGTGCTGCATGGCTGTCTTATTATTTCTAGGTTTCCTCACGTGTTCAACTTAGGTCCGTTTGCTAATTTGCAGCCTTTTTTCCCATGGTTAGATAAGAGTTTGAGGTTTGTGGTGCCTGCTGCCTGGTTGGTTTTTTTTTTTGCGACATAGGCGCATTGATGGTCCCGTGATGGCCTAAGTAGGTTCTGGATTGGCTTTGGTGGCTTAAACTAAGTAAAATAAGCGCACTTCGTAGGGGGTGTTTTTTAAAATTTAGTTGCTATTTTTGGATGGACTAACAATATTGAGTGCTATGAACGCAATTATAATTACTAATAGGATTTTCCCACTATTCTGCTCTCTATCCGATGGTTGGCTTGGGTTTGGATGGATGGGGTTATCTGTGGGTTTTTGGTTGTATGAGAGGATTAGATATGGGTTGCTATTATCTGAAGTTTTAGACATGGTTTTGGGTTAGCTTACCTTTTAAGTGAAATGCCTCATTTTGGTGTTATGGGCACTCCAAAGTTGATTTGGTTGCTAGTATCTGTTTCAGAAACGTCCTGGATAGCCATTGCTATTCGTCTTCGAGTCATTAGGTTGTTGGTCATCTTTCTGCGCTTGCTTTGTGTCAGGCTTATTTTCTGGTGGCAGCTCTATGCAAAGGGTAATTTGATGCAAACTGCATCATTTGGTTAGCCAGCTCAAATCCATCGAGCATAATTTTTGGGGCTTTGAGGTGTCTCCGTTGGTTTTATAGTTTCTGTGTGGAAAGGTGTTGGGTTGCAATTATACTGTGCCTTTGTTTGAGTGCTTTTTGGTGATCCTTTTTTCTGGTTACTCTAGAATTACATTGTGTAGATGCTAGATGGTTTGGAGTTTTTTTTTCTCTGGCTGATGGGTTGGGGTTTGAATTTAGGAGGCTTGTGTGTGGCTCTGTTGTGGGTTTGTTGACTCTGAACATCCATTTTGTGTCTGTTTGGGGTTGGATGTTTATGCTACTTCATGTTAAGTAACGTGGGATTGAGTGGCTTGTGGGCGAGTTACACGTGGGTGATGTTTTAAATATCGGTTTCTTGAGACGATTTATTCCTTTTGATTCCCAACTCTTTGCAACATGAATGCCCGTCTTCTATATGAGCTCTTGTTCATCCCTTATATCTCCATTAATATCCTCGCCACCCAGTCTCGGCTCTGCACTATCATACATGTGTCTCAAGACACGCTGACCCTTTTTTATATTTGTAATGTGCGTATGGTACCTTCCCTTTTATATTAACGCTTTTCACTCGCGCAACATATTTCGCAATTCGAGCTGTGTCTTTTGAGATATTTTTGGGTTCTCGTTATCTCTTTTTTTATTACGAAAGGATAATTACTCATTCTCTTCTTTGTGATTAGGTATCTTCATTCTTTTCTGTGAAAGTTGCCTACACCGAGGTCTTTCACTTAGATATTTATTCATCGAAGAAGTGAGCGTTATACCCCTACGGTGTTATTGTCCAATTGCTTGGAACGTAAGCTTTCGGCTGTTCAAAAACAAGACGCCCTTTTATTTTGCTGTTCTCAAAAGCTGCTAAAGACCATTAAATAAGTTGGTTTAGATTCCCCGTTACTGCTCAAGTTCTCCATCTCTTTGACCTTCTGTCTTTTGTTGATTGTCTTGCTGCATCTGGGATTTATGCTCTGGTCAGGTATGTGAACTCGCAATTTCTTACACATGAATTGTTGGATCCAAGGCTTATCGTTAGTGCTACTTTGTCGCACTAGTTTGGCCCACAAACAGATACTCACATGCTCTTTAGGAGTTTTCTATTCGCATTTTACTCTTTGTAGCTCTTTTGAGCTCAGTGGTGGGCATAAGATTTGAAGGAGGCTTGATTGAAGGTCTCTCAAATAATTCTCGTAAGAAAAAGGGAACCTTCTGTAGTCTAAAACCTGATTTATTATTTAAGCATTAAGTATTAGAAAATTTTTCCAAAGACTGAATAATTTTGAATTGGTTCATTTTAAAGGTGATCTAATTGGTGTACTTTCCCCTCTTTTGGAAACTCCTATTTACCGTCGGGTTTTTAACTCAAATAATATCAAATGTTTAATTACGCTTTAAGAAAATTGCCTAGCAGCAAATTGAGAGTAAATTCTCCTTACATTGATAAATTAAAATAGGTATTTACCAAGGAACAACATACTTAAAAAGGCTTTTAGTTAGTGATATTTGGAAGAGATTAAAAGAGGTATATTTTGAAAACTTAGGAAAATTGAACGCCACAATTGATGACTTGGACAAGGTTTCTTGATTAAAAATCTTTGAATCTAGAAAGAAGACGACTTTTAATGCGAATAAGACCGCGCGAGGATTTTTCATAGTTAAGGTTTGTTTATTATCTACTTCTAACATCCAATGGGGATCTTGAATTATAGTCATTTAGAAGTCATTTCAGTATTAAACCTATGGCTAAAAGCTGATGTAGGAATCAACTAGCTAAGCTCAGCTAGAAATTTTAAAAGGTTTTCTGAGTAATTTTTGAAACCAGCATCGCAGTCATCGGTGGTCCAGTAGAGTCGTTCATTGACCTGCTACAAGGGTTGTGTTCTTTTTGTCTTTGGCGTCGATCATTTTCGTCTTCTCTCTCTAGCTTTTGAGATGAAAAATCTGGTTTTGTTCAAAATTCAAAAAATATATCAAAGCTTGGGAAACCATTAATTATCAATGGAGGAGGAATGCTGCTAGCTAAGAAAAATGAAATTGAAGTTTCCAGAAAAGGAAAGTAAGTAGTTATAAAATGCAATTCAAAATTTCAGTTTGGAAAATTTTCTAAATCTGCAATCAGTGAAGACCTTCTTCGATGATTCAACCTATTTTTTCCACAGAGGAATGTGAAATGTGTATCTTTTGGAAGTGAATCTAAGGTGGGATCCAAATATGTAGTTGAGCCTCCTACAGATATAACCTAGATGGAGGAGGATAATGTGAATTAAACCACTTTTGGAGAGCTTGAAGGAAATAAAAGTTTGACGAAAGCTTCACATATAGACCTGTTGAAAGTCTGAAGTTATATTTTAGGAGAGTTGGGAAGATGTGTGGAAGGACCTACTGTTGTACCTTCAAGACCAACCAATAATGCTCAATCAAATATTTGGAGTAGGAACGAAAATATAAAAGTTGTTAACCTTGATCTTGGAGACTGTTTGTCGAATAATGGCAAAACAGTTAAGCTATATTTGCAAAATGAATCAGAAAACTCCATAAAGCTTAAAAAATCCTTGGTGATAAAGGTGTTTGGAGGAAATGTTCCTTTTC
>NW_021319073.1:298714-336491 GCF_001605985.2 Dendrobium catenatum | reverse complement strand
TCTACATCAGGTATTTCCCCTTCTTCTAAGTGATTGATAATAGCTGTCTCAACCATCTTATCTACAGAATTAACACCTTGAGTAACTTTTTCAGCAACTTCATCCAGATTATCACTCACTTGCAATCACTGTTTCTTTACAGGTTTCATTTTCTCCTTCAAAGCAGCAGGTCTTCTATTCATTTTCGTCTTCACCATCATCCAAGGGCCATAAGTGTGATTAATATCTTCTTCAAAAACCTTTGTTACAGTCTTTGCTTCCAAAGATTCGGTTCCACGCAACGCCTTGCCATAATTTTCAATACTCTTCAATTTACAATAAGTTTTAAGATGTCCTATCATCCCACATCCATAGCAAAGAGTCGAGATCTTTTCATATTCAAATTTCTGGAAAAACTTCCCCGAGATGCTATCAACCCAAACTCCTAAAGGGAGGCACTGGTCCAGCTTAACTCTCTCACAAACTCTAGCAAATTCTCTTTTCCCCCATTGGAACATATTACCATCCATCATCAACGGTTTACCAATATATGAAGCAATGCGAGCCACATTCACTTCATCCCAACACTGTAAGGTCAAATGAGGCATTCTGATCCCAATTGGTGAGGTTAAACCTTTCAATGAAAGAGTGGAAAACTCCAAGGACCATTTCTCCATCCCCACAATAAAGCCATTGACAAACCAAGGTCCTCTTGATAAAACACCTTCCATCATCTCATTAGACTCAAAGGAACAAAGAAACCATCCTTTCCCCAAAGTTGTTAAGTGGACATTACCAAACATTTTCCACTGCCTCCTTATTTCCCAAGCAACAACATGAGGGGGAATTTCCTTTCCAAAAACCTTAACCACCAAAGAGTTCCTATGTTTGTGAGAATTAGAAATCTCTTTTTCTTCAACCAATTTGACAGATGTGCCATCTTCCGAGAAGACCATACCCTCCTCCTTAAAATCCAACATAATATATGGCTTTTTTTTCCACTGGTTTTCTTCTTCCTTAGCCATATTCTTCATAGACATTCCAATAGTACCCTTATCTACCTCCTAAGTAACATCCGAAATAGAACTAGAATTGAATTGAGCATCTTTGTTAACAGGATTTCAGATATTTGCATTTATCCCATGGCCTAAACTAGAGATTGCATTTGAATAGCCAAATCTGTTAACGTAAATGTTCATTTCAGCAGATGATGCCACTGGTTCAACAGAATTCTGATCAAGAACATTAGTAACTAAACAAGGAGAAACACCATCCTCTTCTCCGACAATCGCCTTCCCCTTGCCGGCGATAAAAGAAACCTTCTTGACCGATTCCATACCATTCTCCTTAATCACCAAAGGTCCAAAAGGACGAACGAACATACCATCTACAAGTTTTCTACGAACAATTCCTCCCAAATCTTGATCACAAGAAAACGCTTCATCATACTTCCCATCTATCAAAATCGAAGAAGAACGATGACCATTCTTCTCTCTAGAAAAAAATGATCCTTTACCTTTAGCAATTCCTACGTCTCCCACCGCAGAAGATGGCCGGCGGCCGTCCATTGATCCTTCAAGATCCAATTCCACGAAGAACGGAATCGAGCCCGAGAAATTTTTTTTTGAAACCACAGCTTATAGATTTTTTTTTAGAAAAGAATATTATACCATTAAAAGAGGTTAAAGGAAGGGAAACAATCAACGGTGTTTCTCCCTTTAACTAATTTAGGGATGTTAGACATTTACTACAAATTTTAAAAAACAAAAATAAGGCATAAAATATCATTTCAGCTATGACTAAAAAGAAAAACAAAAGGAGAACATCAAAGATGAAAACACTATAAAGTAATAGCAAATAAAAAATCAACACTAAAAAAAAAAGAATAGAAAATAATAACGAGCAATAGATCAAAAAATATATAAATCAAAATTTATTAAGCAACAAGTTCATGCAAGTATGTGTCGTGAGCCTTCGCTGTCTAATTACCACGTGCTCTCATGAGGCCTTTTACGATAGCACCCCTACAAAATCATCAAATGATAGATTTAGGAACCCAAAGAAGTTTGGGTCCCTTCTTATGGAAAAAAGAATAACATGCATATGTGTTATGCTGCGAATCATGTAATTTGGGTCTCCACAGCTAATGTGTACTACTGTGAATAGTGCAAGTGCATAAAATGTGTCCTAGCATGCCACTTGAAAAATATCTAACACCCGAAAAAGGATTTACTTAGCTACTCAGGTTATAGTGTCTCTTCCTAGGTTTCAAAACTTTTAGCTTTGGACCAGGATAAAAAACTATTTAGATCTGGGTGCATTACTATTTTTCTTATGTAAATTCAATTTAGTTTTAAACCTCAAGTTAACACTTTCTAAAATGGCATTATCAACTCTCAAATAGTGCTCCCTATGCTTAGATTCATAAATATATATTTTAAAATTAGTCTCAAGTGACGTGTAGGATGATTTCAATGAATCATGCTCAATGACCAACTCAAAATGCTTTTTATTTATCTCATCAAACTCATCAAGTAATGATATGGGATTAATATCAATTTTGGCATGATATTTATGTAAAACTTCATGCTTTTTTGTAAATTTAAAAACTCCAATTTCAAATTAGCATGTGATCTCTTAAGTTTCCTATATGATGTATGAATTTTTTCAAAAACTTAAAGTAATTGACTATAGGTTAGTTCACATATCTCTTCTTGGTCAGACTAACCAAAATCATCACCCACCATCAAGCACAAGTTGGTTGTCTCCTCTTCCGCTTCAATTTTAGAGTCCAATGCAGAATCTGCCCAGAATGCCTTTTGGTACTGCTTCTCATCCTTGTCCTTTTTGAACTTGGGTTTCTCCTCACCCTTCTCCTTTCTTAGATGAGCTCTAAGTGTAGGACAATCAACTTTAATGTGTCTTGGCTTTCTGCATTAAAAAAAATCATATCAGAAGAAGTTTTATAATTTTTGCTACACATACATTTATTCCACTTCTGATGGTGCTTTTGCTTCTTCTTTAGAAAGCTTTTGAATTGTCTAGTGATGAAGGCAACATCATCGCTTTCAGACCTGGAGTAATCTATATCCGTATCGTTAGCTTTTAGCTACACAATTTTCTCCTCTTTTTCTTACATGTATCAAGTTATCTTTGGTTCACCCCTTGCTCATAAGCAATGAGTAATCCAAGTAAGTTATCTACAGAATAAGTATACAAATTCTTGGATTCAATAATTGCAGTAATCTTAGCATCAAAGGAAGAAGGTAAGCATCTCAAAATTTTATTGACACTTTCATAGTTAGTTAGCTCTCTTCTTAAGGCATTAAATAAGGTGATAATTTTAGTAAACCTAGTATACTTGTCTGAAATTGATTTAGTAGATTTCATACAAAAATTTTCATAGTCATACAATAAAATATTGAACCTAAATTGCTTAAATTCATTTGTTCCCTCATAAGTAATACACAATCTATCTCAAATTTCTTTACGAGTATAACAAGTTGAAACATGCATGTAATCTTCAAATTTTAAAGCACAAAAAAATAGTTCAAATATTTTGAATTCTGTTGCACTAAATCCCAATCATTAAACTCCATTCAGTAAAAGGAAGTTAAATTTTAATGTCATTAATTTCACGAGTTGGTGGTGAATATCCATCCTTAACAAGCATCCACATGCGATAGTTAATCAATTGTAAAAATGTAGACATACGGGTTTTCTAAAAATTAAAAGGAATATTGTCAAACAAAGGTGGCCGGGTAATTGAATATTATTTTATAGTATTATGATTACCAAAGTTAGCCATTGATTGAAATTCAAAAGTTTTAAAAAACTTATTTTTATGAATCCCGCTCTGATACCACTTGAAAGTTCATCAAGGATGTCAAGCTCTTATGAACTTATCCCAAGGATAACCAAGAGGGGGCTGAGTTGGTATTTAAAACTTTCTCCAAACAAAATCACAAACACAACCAAACAATCACCACAGAAATTAAAGTGCAAAAATTAAATACAAAAAAATAATAAGAAAGAACACACCAGATTTATAGTTGTTTGATCAACTAGACCTACATCTACTCCCCAGAGCCTCTCCTCTGGGTATTACACTAAATTCAGTGTCTCCCCTTTTTCCCCCACCGCAAGGTAGAGAAGCTTGTACAAAAAACACCTTCCAACCAACCCTTGTGAGACAGAGAACACAACTCTTTTTGTTTCTTCTTAAAGTAGGTAGAGAACCCAACTCCTTTTGCTTCCACCTAAAGCAGGCAGAGAACCTTAATCAGGTTCTGAAGTAGACCTCTCTCGAACTTCTAAGGAACCAGGGATAATAACCGGAGAATATGACTCAGATCCTTTCTTAGAAAAACCTTTGTGAAACCCCTCACAAACTCTCCCTCACAAGATCATCTCTCTTTCTACCTTGATCTCCCTCTCCTCTTGGCTCTCTCATCTCGGAACAGTAGCAAATGATCTCCTCCTGAGAAAATAAGAGATCATTTAAACAAGGGCTTCAAATTTGCCCTAATTTGCAACTAATCATCAAAGATCATCCAAGATGATTCACCAATTATCCTATACGATAAGTTCAAACTTAACTCAATCAGCCAGGATGAATTGGGAGAGTTTGAACGATTAGAAGGTTCTTTTATTCAGATCATCCAAGATGATATATGATCCTCTTGTATGATTAGTTCAATTCGTTGAATATCATCCAGACCATCTCCCTACATGGATGTCTGGATGATGAAAAGTAACTTGGTCGTTTGGGCCGATTAGTATAAAACATCCCATATGATCCAAAACATCACCCTGGATGGATGTCTGATGATAAAAAAATAACTTGATCATCTAGGATGATCTCACGATCATCCGGGATGATTAATACAAAACATCAGAATTCTATAAGAACATCGCCCTGCATGAATGTCTGGATGATGAAAAGATAACCAATCATCCAGGCCAATTTTGGATTGTTCCAGATAATTTGTTTACATCAAGACATATCATCTAGAGAATCATTCAGGTCATCCATGAAGAACTAAGGTTTGTTTTATTGATCATCCTGAATGATCCTACAATCATCAGAGATGATATGATCGAGCAATTAAACATTAATTACCAAACTAATTTAGGCATAATTGTAGTGCATCATCCAGGATAATGTCCTGGATGATGTCCAAAAATAAAACATGCTTAAAAGGTTTTGGCGGCTAATTCTTTCTGATTTTATCCTATCGTCCCGGATGATGATAATATTATCCATGATAATTTGCTTAATTATAGCTGCCTTAACCAGGATGCCCTAATTAGGATTTCTCTTTTTAACTGATCATCCTGGATGATTTCAGATTGTTCTGGATGATATGATCAAAAATAGAAAACTCTAAAATAGTCAAAAAAATTCTCCAAAGTGTGTGTCTGCATGGTTACTTTGCATCGGATCCCATATTATTACAATGGACTCAAGAAAATATAAAAGGCAATTGACGTACATTACAAGCTGACTCAGTCCTAATCTACCAAATCTTGACCTGGTTTGATTTATAATTTGATCTTGTGAAATTGAAATATTAGTAAGCAAGGCACTCATAGAAAAATAGAAGTAACAGAAATGTTTGTTATCATCAAATTTATAATTCATGAAACCAGATTCGCAGCACTATTTCTATCATGCTTACTTTGACCTTTAATAGACTTAGTATCATTATCATCTTTAATAAAACATTTAACAAAAAATTCCAACTCATCAGTGTTTGTAAAAGCATCACTATGAAATAGTGAATTAGAGGGAGACTTAATATCAATTTTCAAACCCTATTCCCTTACCATTTGAGGAAGTTCACGTTCATCCAACAAATTACCATAAACACTTACATTGTTATTCAAACCAAGTTCCACATTCGCTTTCATAACTAAAGCCAAATCACTTACCCTCAAGTTATTGCTTAGCATCTCAAGTTCTCTGCTATTCCTTTCACTTAAAAAAGAAGTTCCCCTATCAAAAATAATAGATTGAGAGGAATCAATATTAAAAGTTTTATTGGTATTCAAAATACAATCCATAACCAGCAATTCAGAGATAATATTATTTTGAGGAGAAGAAATAGAAAGCCTTTGTTCCTCCAAATTATCATATTCTTTAAATAAAATAGCAATGTTACTAATAGTTTTGCCCTGAACACAGGGATCATCATCGACAAAGATAGGGGACGAGGGAACATACACAGTGATAGGGGACAAATGAGTATGCAGTATTATCAGTTCATCACCCAATTTGGAACTATTTCCTTCAACCTCAACACAAGTCAAATTTTCATTCTCAAGAGCAGCAACATTGAAATCATTTCCTTGAGTTTGTTTGGAAATAGCTTTTTCTTTATGAAGTTAAGGGTGCACCCTGAAACATTCATTGACACCATGACTATACATTTTATAATGAGAACATAAAATATGTAGATTTTCAAATTACACTTTTTCAAAGTAACCATTCAACTTGGAATCTATCCACACTTCGTTTGGGTGTTTCATAGATATATCAATTTCTACAAGAACATAAGCCATCGAAGGGCGAGAGATAGATGTAGTGGCTTGATATGTTTGTAATGGTCTACCGAAAATAGAAGCAAACCCAAATAAAATTTATGAGTTGAAGAAATGAATCCTCAAGTTAGGGAAGGAAATCCACACATGAACAATAATTGATTCTTCCCTAACATCAAAGTTTAGTGTCCATTTGAGGAGATTTATTTGATAAGCTTAAATATAGTATGACCTCCTAGAAAAGATACTGTTATAATCAAGGTCATTCATTAGTTGGATCGCTATGTGACGAGAATCCAATAATCCCATGTGAAAGGAACCCACAAGTTTCCAGTTAATAAAGAATTTATGGATAATATCTAGATTTGACTTACGAAGAAGAAATTTACCAACGAGACGAAGCCCAAAAAGAGCAGCCAACTGAGAGACCATCGCTTCTTCAAACATCAAAGCTATGCAACCCTTAAAAGAGGTATGCACAAAATGGAGCTTAGGCATGGAAGAAGAAGAACTGGATAAAACCTCCTTAAAAGACCTAGAGTGTCCATCAGGAATCAAAGTGATTGGAGGGTTAGATGATGACAGAGTCGTTATCTATTAAAACCAAAATTGTAGAAAAGAAACCTCAAACAAAAGCCACAATTAAGATGAAAAGGAACCAAGGAAACAAAATGAGAAAAGAAACACCAAACAAGAATGTAATGGGATCTAAACAAGAGCTCCCAATAGAAAGCCATAAATTGCACAAGAATTGCCAAAGAGGAGGAGAGAGCAATGGTCAAAATGCCAAGTTAAGAAGTTCTCTCTTAGATTTTGGGATTCTAGGGCCTTAAGATGATTATGGTTTTAGTGTTAATGATTTATGGTTTTGTTATTAGGGTCTAAGGTTTATTATTTAGGATTTTTATATTATGATATAAGATTTATGATTTAAAATTAGATTTTAGGGTTAAATTATAATGGTATATGATTTATAGTTTAGGGTTTAATATATATATATATATATATATATAGTTTAATCTTTTGGATTTAAAATATAGGGTTTAGGGCATGGGATGAGGATTTAGGGTTAGTGTTTACTTTTATGGATTGGGGGTTTAGGGTATAAGTTTTATAGTTAGAGTTTAGGGCTTAGGCTTTATCGCTTAGGTTATAGGGTTTGGGATTTATGGCAAAATAATAAGGTTTAAGGTTTATGGTGTTGGGTTTAGATTTTTATATTTTTTGTTCTAGTTTTGGTGATTGGGGTTTATGATATATAATTTTAGGTTTAGATTTATATTATTACAATTTAGGGTTTTTTTTTTGTTAAAACCCACAAAGGGGCCTACGCGTTAATATTAAAAAACAATTAAAAAGTCCTTACGAGATCTTACGAATTACAAATAAATCAAAAGAAAACCTACGAGCCAATTGTCACCACTTATCAAAAATACAAGGAACCCTAATAACATGCTAAAGATGCTATAGACAAGCATCCAAAAAAGAAAGATAGTATGATTACAATAAGACTTAATCATTTTGCAAAAAAGGGATGAAGATAGCCCAAAGCAGCTCCACCTATAAGGAAGAAAAGATGCAAAAGGTAGATCTACACCATATCACATTCAGAGTTAAATAAAGACCATAAAAAGTGTAGCAGCTAGCAACCAAGGAACCAAAGAAAAATCTGATCCAAGTAAAGCCAGTCTTAGAATTCAGAGTTAAAGAGCTCATAATACCATTAATATAGCTAACCTCATAAGGAAAGCCCACAAGCCACTAAATCCTACCATTAGGATCACCCAAAACCACCATGTACAAAACCTTCAAGCACCACATAGGATCCCCAATAGAATAACACAGATTAAATAGAAACCCAAAGGGATTAACCACATCAAACCACCACAGATAGATAAATAGAAGGTACATCAACAACCAAGGGCTCAGAACACCACAATTACCCCTAATACCCCATAAAACAAATGTAGGAGAGAAAAAAATGGGACAGACCTTCAACATTAAAACCCATGAAATCATTTCTCAAGTCTAAAATCTTAAAGATAACAGCTAAATAATAGGATCCAGAGAAAAGCCAATAGCAGTTAATACATAAATGAGAAAAGGAGGAGCATGTGCTAACAAAACAACACACAAAATTCCAAAACCTAGAGAAATACTCAATCAATAGAAGACAAGAGCCAGTCCAGATGAATAACCCAATAGGTAAAAGGAGAAAACATCTCCAGCAAAAATCACTAAAATGAATCCCAAAAACATAATTTAGATGAACTAAAAACTCCACATCATAAATGGTCCTGCGAACATAAAAAACCACCCAGGTAGAACTAGATAAAAATAGAACACCCAAAAAAACTAGGAGTGTCCAGGTTGGCCAGAAAGTCGAAATAGCCAAGCTAACAAACTGGCAGAGAGGGAGATCCATCCAAAACAAAAACCAATAATAAAGAAAATTAAGAGAAAACGTAAGGAATACCGCATGCATCCAGGTTAAGTAAGCCTCTAAGAGGGCCAGGTATAGTAGATAAAATAACATTAGTAAAATAACCAAGACTACAACCACACATAGAAAGCCAAGAAGCAAAGAAATTACCTTCCTTACTAACATGGTGAAATGAGTAATTCAAAAATAGCAGCAGCTTTTTAATTTCCCTAACATGTTAGAAGTTATCTGGGGAGCAACGCATATCCTCATTAGCTTGAAAAGGCTGAAGATTAACACTAGAACTAACTTCAATATACAAGTTAGTTAAGTTAAGAGGGATGAACAACTGAAAACCATAAAGAATGGCTATAGTAAGAGAAGTAAAGGAGTTACCATTTTGAATTGGGCCCGCAAAAGCAACAATAAGACAACCATTACTATCTCAAATAACACCACCACAACCAGCAGATAAATAAAAAATAACACCATCCACATTTAGTTTAAAGAAATCAGGAGTGGGCTTATACCAATAGATAATATTAGGAGCATAAGGAGCACCCTCCAAGTTAAGTTCTAAAAAAGTACCAACAAAATAACAATCTTTAAAATTCTAAACAGTAATCAAATTAACAGACACAAGAGCTAAAATCTTATCCTTCACTCTCCAAATAACAATATGATGGTTCATCCTCACATCATTGAAAAGGGAGTAGTTCCTTTCCAACCAAAGAAACCAAAGAGTAAGAGAAGGAATAACATTGTGAATGTGACCTTTAAAGTTAACAAACCAAGCTTTAACAAAGGATTTAAGGAAAGATGAGCATTAAATCTATTTAATTGAAACAAATCATCTAAATAAACCCAAGTTCTAACAACAACAGGAATTGATAAAAAACTATGATGCATATTCTCCATGTGATAACAACATTGACATTTGGAAGCCATAATGAACCCTTTTTAATGAGATTATCATCTGTAGGAATAAATTTATGCAAAACCCTCCAAACAAAAATAGAAACAGTCGAAGGAATACTCTTATACCAGATATTAGTAAAAATATTATCAATATTGCCTTTATGTCTAAGTGAAAGCCAAGCACTCTTTAAGTGAAAATTGCCATCTTTGGATAAATCACATAAAATAATATCTTTGGAGATAGTATTAATAGGCAAATTTAAAATACGGTTGATGATGCAATCAGGAATTATATTAGACAGCTTATCATAGTCCCAATAATTATCATTAAAGAAAGAATTAACTTTGATAGACACAGTAGAGGTAGAATTCAACTTGGAAATAATATAATCTTTACCTAACCACCTATCTTGCCAGAAAAAGATATTACCTTCACCAAGCCCCCATGAAATAAAGGGCTCCACCTCTCATTTAACCTTGCAAAGCCTTTTCCAAATTTTAGAGTCCCCAAGCTTAGGAGAAATATTAGCAGATGTTTTTCAACACAATACTTAAATATAATAAAATTAGCCCAAATATTTTCTTTAGTACGTAAATTAAACCAAAGTTTATAAGAGAAGGCCTTAGCAAGGTCATATAAATTCTTGCAACCAAGACCACCTTCAGCAAAAACACCACAACACTTCTCACAAGCCACCCAAGTAATTTTAGATGTAGAAGAAGCACCTTTCCAAAAACATTTATTAATAAGCTTATGGACTCTATTGCAAACAACATGAGTAGGAAAAACAGTTTGAAATCTATAAAAACGTAAAGCACAAAGAACACTTTTTATCAGAGTAACTTTACCACGAAAACTAAGAAAATTAGAATCACAAGATAAGGGCTTATTCTGGAAAAATTCAATAAGATCGTTAAACAAAAAATTTTCCTTCTACCTTTAAAAAGAGGAACACTAAGATACTTGATGGGCAAGTTAGAATGAGTAAAACTAGTAGCATCTTCAATAGCTAAAATATGATCATTGGAGATTCTCTTAGAGGAAATAAAATAGCTTTTATTTTTGCTAAAAGAGAAGCCACTAACAAACTCAAAAAGATGAAAAAACTCCATAATTTTGTGGACTCCATTAATAGTCGCATTAGTAAAAACAATAAAGTCTGCCTCAAAGCATAAATGGAATATCTGGAAACCTCCCAAAGTTCTAAAATAGAGACCTTGATTATTTTAAAACAAATTAGAAAGACTAATAGATAGAAATTCAGTCTCAATAATAAAGAGGGCGGAGAGAGATAGGATCACCTTTCCTTAAGCCATGAGAAGACTTAAGTAAAAAAATTAGGGATAGGATTGCTTGTAAAAAAGTCCAAAATAGCACCAAAAATATCATGTTGAATAATGCCCCAAGATTTTTGAAAGAAAAGAATTATAAAACCATCAGGCCCTGCCATAGAATCACTATTCATACCCAATAGGTCACTTTAACCTCATCAAAAGAAGGAGGCTTAAAGAGAGAATCATAATCCTTAAGGGATATAAGGTTAGGGATAAAAAAGTGATCCATAACCTGAATAGGATTAAAAGCTTTATTGAAATGAGTATGAAAATGATGCACTGCTAAATTAGCAATCTCAACCAAGCTGTTAGAATAAGAGCCATCCTCCCTTTGGATTTTATTGATACCATTTTTTATCCTTTTTCTCTTAGTTAAGGAATGGAAGTACTTAATATTATTATCACCCTCAACCAAGTTCTTAGTAGCTAATTTTTGTTTCCAAAACACCTCTTTCTAATCTTGAGAATTAAAAAAGATTCAGTTTTGACTGGTTTAAAGAGTAAAATTAGCATCCGTAGGATCGTTTTGACATAATCTCATTAGAATTCACACAATGCGCATCTTGTTAAATATTAGAAAAATATTTCTAAAAATATGATGATTCACCAATTTAGAACTTATTTCAACCTTTTAAGCATAAACCAAAGTCTGTTCATACCAAAAATAAAATTATTCGGGTGTAACGGAGCTTGCCAATTATTTTGAACAATATCAAAAAGGAGTCATGAAGTAACCACATATTTTGAAATTTGAAATGAGACAAAGTATTAAAGTATCTAAAATTAATTGTAATAAGCATAGGAGAATGATCAGATAATGTTCTACTAAGATGCTGCACATTAGTAGAGTTAACAAAATTAGGCTAAGAATCATTAAACAAAACACGGCCGTTGCCAAAAGTGACCCCTATTCAAGGTAAAGTTATTACCAACAAACCCAATATCTATCAAATTGCAAACCAAAATCATATTTTAAAAATCTTCCATAGAGCAAAAAGAAGGAGAAGAACCTCCAATCCTTTCAGAGGGGGAAGTGATTGCATTAAAGTCACCACCAACCAACCAAGGAAAATTACATATACTATGAAAATTAATAATATGATCCCATATCATCTTTATAATATAGAGGGATGAGGCAGCATACACAAAAGAGGCACAACAATGAAAATTAAGAGCCTCAACTTTACAATGTAAGACTTGATTAAAATCACCAATAACATAATAATTAACTAGATTTTTCTAGAAACCTCAAATTTTGTTAGCCACATTCGAAATAGCATAGTTAAAACCCAAAAAATAGAGAAGTGCTTAATAACCTAGAAGCAGAGATAAGCAGCTCAAGTAGGACAAGAATAGAAATATTATGCACACGACATAAATTCTTAACACAAATTCTAGAAGGTGGGCAACCAATGCCCCTAACATTCTAAATAATTATACTAAACAAAAATGAAAAACTTAATGAGAAGTATTCGAGTGAGTGTTTCTACGAGGTTTCAAAGAGATATATTTTGGCTTCCTCCCTCTTTTACTATGAATGTTAATAAAACTAGTGCCATTATCATCCCTAGCAAAACATTTAGCAGCAATATGCATCTCCTCAGTATTAGTTAAAGCATCACAATTATAATTAGAAATTGAAGGAGTCTTACTATCATTATGATGACCCCTTAAAGTATTAGGACATTCGCTCTCCATAAACATACCGTCATCCTCTGAAGTATCAGTAGCCCTCATAACATGTTCTTTAAAGCATTTAGAAGGCGATGAATAATGATACATATAAACAAATTCACCATCCTCTAAGGCCATCACATTCCTGTCACCTTCAATAACGACCAATTTAGCATCAACATTAGTTCCCTTCACACATTCCAGAACATTTAAAGGATTAGAATTCATAATAATAATGGAATCAGACACATTGTGATTAGTAATTCAAGATAAAGATGTTCCATCATTAAAATCCTTTTGAGTATCTAAATTATGTAGAACATAATCCACAATCTTCTCACAATCAATAGTAGGAATACTTAAAGTATTAAAATCAACTCCTTGATCATGAGTCAAAATGACATTGTTGGAAATAACATTGGTAACAAGTGGAGGAGGTTCTATCTCAGCACCCACCAACAGTTCCACAATCCGTTTAGAAGGATTAGAGGTAATATCCACCAAATGAATTGGAATAAGTTTGGTAGAAACAGTAGTTTGAGTCAGTTCTATCTCAGTACCCATCACCTCATTAGTTTATTTCAACAAATTCTTAGCAGTATGAAGGTTCAGGTGTTTTCGGAAACAGACGTTCATAGCATGCTTGTGCATTTTATAGAAAGAACAAAATATATGTAAATTCTCAAACACAATTTTTTTGGAAATATCCCTTGATTTCAGACCCAATCCATTTTTCACTATTATGTTTCTTAAAAACATTCAAATTAACCAACACCCTCACAATAAATGGCCTCCACATCGAAGCCGTGGCTTGGTCAGTTTATAATGGATGCCCGAAGATAGAAGCCATCCCAAAAAAAGTTTGATGGTTAAAAAAATGAAATATCAAATTAGGAAATGAAATCCAAATCGGAGCAAAAGGAGATTCCTCCCTAACGTTAAAATATGGTGTCCATTTAAGTAAATGCGTTTGACACGCTTGAATGTAATACAATGTTCTAACAAAAATGTAGCTATGATCAAGATCATTAGCCAGTTGGATAGTAACATGTCTTTGAACAAGTAAACCAATGTAAAATAATCTAGAAAGCTTAAGGTTAATGAAAAACTTACGAATAACATCAAGATTAGGCCTTCTAAGCATAAATTTACCAACCAAAGTTAAAGTATAAGGACCAAAAAACTGTTCAACAACCGAATCTTCAAAAAGAAGTACCAGACATTCCTTGAAAGATGAATGAACAAAATTAAGTTTTGGAGATGATGAGGTAGACCCCGTGAGAACCTCTTTGAAAGATCATATTTCCCCTCAAAAGGAGAGGAAGTGGGTTGGTTCAATGATTATGAAGTCATCATCGCCTAGCACAAAAAATAAAGAGAAAATAAAATCCGCACACGATAAAGGAACTGGGGAGAAAAGCAATAGAGAACAATCAAAACAAGTGAAAAATTGAAGCCAGAAGAGCTAGAAACCACCTCACCAAGAAGAACCCTAGAATCTTCAAGGAACCACCTCAGAGTAGAGCCCAAAGAATTTAGGGTTTTATGTTTTGTGATTTAGGATTTAGGGTTTAGGGTTTAGGTTTTTGGATATAGGATATATGATATGTGTTTAGTGTTTTGGTTTTAGGTTTTATAATTTAGGGTTTAGGGTTTGGGATTATGTTTTCAGGATTATGTTTTATGGTTTGTGTTTAGGGCTTAGTTTATTTGGAGTAGGTTTTAGTATTTAGTATTTAGTGCTTTAATGTAAATGTTTAGGGTTTATAATTTAGAGTTTAAAATTTTTATGGTAAATGGTTTATGGATTAGTGTTAAAGTTTTAGAATTAGAGTTTAGTTTTTATTTTTTAGGGTTCTTGGTTTAGGTTTTAGGTTATATGGTTAAATAATTAGGTTTTAGAGTTTAAAGATTATGATTTTGGGATTATGGTATAAGATTTATGATTTAGGGTTTTGAATTTATGATTTATAATTTAGGGGTTAGGGTTTAGAGTTTATGGTTTAGGGATGGAGAATTCATGATTAGTGTTTAGGGTTTAGGGTTTAGGTTTTAGGGTTTAAGGTTTAGAGTTTATGGTTTAGGTTTACTATTTTAGGGTTTAAAGTTTAGGGTGTTTGTGTTTAGGGTTTAGTGTTTATGGTTTAGGATTTAGGCTTTACAATTTAAGGTTTATAATTTTTGGTTAAGCTTGATTGTAACATAAGGTTTATGAATTTTAGTTTTATATTTTATATTTTTTCTTTAGTGCTTAGGGTTTAAGTTCTCTCTTTATGGTTTATGGTTAAAAGGCTAGGAAATAAAATATTTATTTAATGGTTCAGAGTTTTATTTTTATCGTTTAGGTTTTACGTATTATATTGTTGAGTTTTTGAATTTTTGGTTTCCTTTATTTTGGGTTTAGGGATTAGAGTAGGGTTTATGGTTTATATTTTTTGTTTAGGGTTGTTAGTGTTTCGGGGTTTTGGGTCTATATGATAATGATTTTGGATTAAGTTTTTTGTGTTTTTAGTTTTTTATTTTTTATTTTTTTTAAGGTTTTAGTTTTAACGGTTTAGGGTTTTGTTAGTAGGGTATAGTGCTTACCATTTAGGATTTGTATATAGCAATTTAATATTTATGATTTAAAATTTAGGATTTAGGGTTTAGTGATTAGGGTATATGGTTTATAGTTTGGAGATTTGAATTTTTTTTTTATAGTTTAGTGTTTTGGATTTATTATTTAGGGTTTTGGGTAAGGGATAATGGTTTAGGGTTAGTGTTTAGTTTTAGGGATTGGGGGTTAAGAGTTTAGGTTTTATAGATAGAATTTAGGGTTAGGTATTTAAGGAAAAAGAATATTGTTTAAGGTTTATGTTATACGGTTTAGTTTTTTAAGTTTTTGGTTTTACTTTTAGTCATTGGGGTTTAGGATTTATAGTTTTGGGTATAGATTTTCTTTTTTATTATTTAGTGTTTTAAGTTTTGTGGTTTAAGATTTAGGGTTTAGGGTTAATATTTTTGGATTTAAGGTATAAGATATGTGTTTAGGGTTTAGCTTTTAGGTTTTAGAATTTAGGGTTTAGGGTTTGGGATTAAGTATTTTGGGTTTATATTTTATGGTTTTTGTTTAGGGTTTCATTTATTTAGATTAGGTTTTAGTATTTTAATTTTAGGGCTTTAGTAAAAATGTTTAGGGTTTCATTTATTTAGATTAGGTTTTACGTTTAATTATTAGATTTTAAAGTTTAAAGATTAGGATTTTGGGTTTAGGGTATAGGAATTATTATATAAGGTTTTCAATAGTTTTTTTAGGGAAAACCCATAAAGGGACATACGCGTTAATTAAAGAAAAGGATTACACAGTCCTTAAGGGGACCTTAAGCTCTCTACTGCTCAAAAGAGCTACAAGCATAAAAAAAAAATAAAACCTAAGAGCTCGAGTTCCCCACTACAGAACAATACAAAATATCCAAGGTATATTCTATGATGCTCAAGGAAAAGCACCGAAAAAAGAGGAGCAGACCATAAAACATCAAAAGGCTCCAATCTACCTTCCTCAAATCCAATCCTACAGGTTGCAGCACCAGACAGATCCTACAAAAAATTCTTATAGGCAAAAGGGGCATAACAACAATATAAACTAGAAATAATGTAAGGATAATAAAACCAATGTATCACATAAGCATAATATTCCAACCAAGAATCACAATATAACTCAAATAAAGCCATAGTAAGAAGGTAACCACCATTGTCCATAACTAGCAACCAATCAACCCAAGAAAACTTACAATTGGAGCCCCCGAAGCAGTCACTAAAATGACCAGTTAGAGAAATAAAAAGATGAAAACCACCAAGAGAACCAAACCAAACCAAGCTGTAATAATGAACAATAAGAGAATTAGTATAGTAACCAACAATAACACACCCACCATAATAAAAGTACTCTGATGGCACTAGAAAGTTTGTTAGGAATGTTAAGCCCTTATGAACTAGCCCAAGGCTAAACAAGAGGGGGGTGAATTGGATATTAACACTTCTCTAACTAAAAACACAATCACATCTAAAACCAAAATTCACTATAAAGAAAATCAAAGTGCAAAAATTAAATACAGAAATAAAAGGAAAGAACACAACAGATTTATAATGGTTCGATCAAACCTTAACCTTCATCCACTCCTGAGAGGCACCCTCTGAGTATTGCACTAAACTTAGTGTCTCTCCTTTAGCCTCCACAGCTAGGCGGAGAAGCCCTTACAAAATTACTTCCACCTTCCCTGGTGCGGCGAAGTTGCTAGGCCCTTTGACACCAAAGAGATCTTCTTCTTCCCAAAACTTCTCTCAAGATGAGCCTTGAATTCAATGGTACTAAGGTACAAGCTCGTTGGAGAAACCATGTGGAACACCCTCCATACTCCCTTGAAACCCTCTTCAAGGATCTTCTCCCTCTCTCAAATTCCACCCTTTCCTCTCTCCCTTTCAAGCTCTCTCTTCAAGTTTCCTCCATAAGAATGAAGCTTCAATGGCTGCCAAAGATACTTACATAGTCCCTTGTCAAAGCTTAAATAAAAGAGCTCCAAATGAGCTCTTAATTGCAACCTGCCGACTTTATCATCCAGAACGATATGAATATCATCCTATATGATTAGTGCAAAATAAGCTCAATCAGACAGGATGATTTGAGACAATCATAATATTTTTGTTTATATCATCCAGGCCGATAGTATAACATCCTGGATTTTTAGTTCAAATTAACACATATCATCCAAACATCGCCCTGAATAGAAGTTGTCAGATATGTGATCGTCCAGAAACAACTAATATTTTTGAATTGATCGTCTCGGTCGATCCTGCGATCGTCCAGGATAATATGATCATATAAATCAAGCCTTAATTACTTTCCTTAATTATCATATTAATTTAGGCATAATTGTGTTGCATCTTCTAGGATGATGTCCTTGATGATGTCGAAAAATAAATAATACCTAAATAGATCTGGCTGCTGATTCTTTCTTACTTGAGCCTATTGTCCCAGTCGATATGAAGATCATCCAAGATGATGTGCTTAATGTAGGTTGTCTTAACCAAGATGCCTTAATTAGGGTTTCTATTTTCAGCTGATCATGTAGGCCGATGTTTGGATTGTCCCGGACAATGTGAGTGAAAATAGAGAACTCTAAAACAGAAATAAATGAGCAAGAATACAAGCAAGCAGACACCCTTACAAACCAAAAATTCATTTATAAAAACTACAAATATAATATGTTCTTCCAAAACTTGAGCCTTGTAAGGAGCACTGTAATCATGAAATATTAGTAAACATAAAAAGAAAAGTATATTACAAATACAAATACATAACAGAAAGTGAGTCATAATATTTATTATCATAAAAAACATAAACTCATAAGCTCAAGTTGGAACAATCTCCCCCTTTTTGATGATGACAAATATTACTGGTTGAATTTGCAAAATTGAAAACATTTTCTCCTAATCTCCTCCTCACTAGAAAAAAATTTAAAAATAGAGGAAGGCAAAATTTTTGTTGTTTTACTTTTTTGAAAAAAAAGTTACAATAAGATACAAATACAATAGTAAGATCTCCCCATTTGACATTATCAAAATGAGAAGGGACACAAACAAACAAAATGTACCCTGATCAAAAAGGCTTTTTAAGAAAAAAATGAGAAAGTTACCTCTTGATTATATTCAAAAACTTAGTAAGGAATAGATTGACAATGCATAATCTAGAAAAGGTTAGAAATTCAGAAATCATTAATCCAAGATCAAGTTCTTTTAAAGGATAAAAAACATTTTAATCTAATATCTAAATAAAGGAACAAATTAGAAAACGAAACACTATTTTTTTTTTTCAAAACTCCTTTCATAAAACATATCAAATAGAAGATTAATGCAAAAATTGGTGAATCAGGAATCATGATTTTCAAGCTCAAGTATCGAATATATCGAGGGTTTTCTTAAACTTTAATAAATATAAGAAAGGTAAGCATTATTTTTTGTGGGCTCATTTTATGCCTCTTGTTAGTTGTTTGAGCACTTTGCGCATCTTTTAATTTTTGATACACTTTGTGTATCTTTCTCAATTTTGGTGTCATTGCGCATCTTTTGATTTGGAGTCATTGGCCACTTTTTTTTTAATATGCTACCTTTTTGAAATTTTAAAAATAGAAGTAAATCCATTCTATTGATAAAATGATCTACTTGATTAAGTAAGGGAATGGTGGTGTAATGCGAAGCCATAGAGGAAGATTTTTATTGGTATTTAGTAAAAAGCATACTCATTGGGACATCTCTTACTTGGAACTTCAAGCTATTCTTTCTTTCAAAGAAGTTACTAGGGAATGGATGTATGCTTACAAGGGAACAATCATTAAAGGTGATAATCAAAACATCATCAATTTTTTACAAGGTATCATGAAAAAGGTATTAATGAATTGGGAGATTTATCTTTTATTAAAGATTTAATTTTGTTATTTTCAATTGTGTAAAAAGAGATTGCAATAAGTGAGCTGGCCTATGTGCTAGCTATGCAATTTTTAGTTCTTTTATTTGGGATGATCTAGAGTTGAATAAGATATCTCCCACTTTTACTAAAGTGTTAAAGGAGGAATCGAATGCCATTAGAATGTAATAGTTTTGTTTTTTAATTAAAGATTTTTTACTTTTTTCTTAAAAAAAAAAAGATTAAGAAAATTATGAGGTAGATTCAACAACTTGCAAAAGATCCCTTTGCGATAAACAAAATATAGAGAGATGAAGAAGATCAATTTGAAAATATAATTTATAATATGATGAAGATTTTGAATCAAAAGTAAAATAACATCTTTAAGAAAAGAGATAGAGAGACAAAATCAGGAGTTTCCTTTGACTGTTTTTAGAGAAGTCAACCATAACTTACATAAGAGTTCAAGAAAAGTAGAAGGTAGATTTTTCATTTTTAGAAAAGTGAATGTGTGTGTTGATCAGAGAGAACTTTACAAAAAGAAAAGTAAAGAAAAATTTAAAATTATAACATAAAAGAAAAAGAACGAAAAATAAGCAAATGAATAAATAAGCCTAAAGAAAACATAGAAAACAAACGAAAATACAACGAACAAAAACATGCATACACAAATAAATAAAAACACAATCAAGGGTTTAAGCATAATCTTTCTCCTAATCAGTTGATTCAGAAGCAAGGTCCACCTAGGAGATTTTTTTTTATTTTCATTATTTGCCCTTTTTACAATTTGCTTAGCATTACCCTTTTCTTTTGTAGGAAGAGTTCTCAAATTAGGGCACTGATTTTTCATATATTCAGGCTTCCTATGTCAAAAATACAACATCATAAGAAATCATAACATTCTTACCATTTTTACCACTATTCCACTTTTATTGATGATTATGCTTGGGTGAGCTTTTTAATTTGCTTGATAAGTCATAGCTTTCATCACCAATTAAGCCACCTTTCTCCACGTTTTCAATTACAAAATTAGCCATGGATCAAAATTTAAAAGTTTTCAAAAACTCATTTTTATGAATCCGGCTCTTTTACCACTTGAAAGTACTCTGATGGAACTAGAAAGTTTATTAGGGATGTTAAACCCTTATGAACTAGCCCAAGGATAACCAAGAGGGGGTGAATTAGATATTAAAACTTCTTTAAAAAAACACAATCACATCCAAAACCAAGATTCACCACAAAGAGAATCAAAGTGCAGAAATTAAATGCAGAAATAATAAAAGAAAGAACACACCAGATTTATAGTGGTTCAGTCAAACCTTCACCTACATCCACTCCTCAGAGGCACCCTCTAAGTATTACACTAAACTCAGTGTCTCTCCTTTATCCCCCACAGCTAGGCGAAGAAGCCCTTACAAAATCACTTCCACCTTCCCTGGTGCGGCGGAGTAGCCAGACCCTTTGACACCAAAGAGATCTTCTTCTTCCCAAAACTTTCCTCAAGATGAGCCTTGAATTAGATGGTACTAAGGTTAAAGCTCGCCAGAGCAAACGTGTGGAACCCCCTCCACACTCCCTTGAAACCCCCATTAAGGATCTTCTCCCTCTCTCAAAGTCCACCCTTTCCTCTCCCCCTTTCAAGCTTTCTCTTCATGTTTCCTCCAGAAGAACGAAGCTTCAATGGCTACCAAAGACACATACAAAGTCTCCTATCAAAGCTTAAATAGAAGAGCTCCAAACGAGCTATTCATTACAACTTGTCGACTTTATCGTCCAGAACGATATGAATATTGTCCTATACGATTAGTGTATGATAAGCTCATTCAGTCATGAAAATTTGGGGCGATCAGAAGGTTTTTTTTCATATCATCCAGGCCGATAGTATTAAATCCTGAATGATTAGTTAATATCAGCACATATCTTCCAGAGCATCGCCATGAATAAAAGCTGTCTGATATGTGATCGTCCAGGAATAACTAAGGTTTTTGAATTGATCATCACTGCCGATCATGTGATCATCCAGAACATTATGATCATATCAATCAAGCCTTAATTACTTTTCTTAATGATCAGATTAATTTAGGTATAATTATGTTTCATCATCTTGGATGATGTACAAAATTAAATAATACATAAATAGATCTGACGGCTAATTCTTTTTATTTGAGCCTATCATCTCTGTCGATATGAAGATCGTCCAGGATGATGTGCTTAATATCAATTGCCTTAACCAGGATGCCCTAATTAGGGCCTTTATTTTCATCTGATTGTCCAGGCTGTTGTTTGGATCGACCTAGATGATGTGAGCAAAAATGGAGAACTCTAAAATAGAAATAAGTGAGCAAGGTTACAAGCAAACAAACACCCTTACAAATAAAAAATATATTGATAAAAATTATAAATAGAACATGTTCTGCCAAAACTTGGGCCTTATAAGGTGCACTGTAATCCTGAAATATTAGCAAACAGAGAAAGAAAAGTATATTGCAACTACAGGTAGATAATAGATAAGCTCGAGTTGCAATACATAATGCCAGTAGAACTCCAAGAGATCAAGGCCAACACAAACATAATAAATTCAATCTAGAACTGTCCCTACCAGGTAACAAGGTAGTAAGGCCAAATACTTATAGCAACCATCCAGAGAAATAGACAACCAAGATCCACCAGGTAAGTCATGCCAACACGAGAAATAATTCAAAATAGAAAGGTAATCTCCATGAAAACACCCACCAATTAGCCAAACCAAATAAGGAACATAACCCCCCAGCAAAAAAAAAAAGATAACAGCCCCAGAATACCAAGGAAACGCCAACCCCAACCTGCTATCAAATAATAACCCAACCAACTAGTCAAGGACAAGCCAGAAATAGAAAAACCAGTCCAACACCAGCCCTACCAGGCACCAAGGTAGCAAGGCCAAAGAAAAGTACAAGGAATAGCAACAACAGACAATAGAAAAAAAGGAAGCACCACAATAAGATATAGAACAAAAAAAAATACATACTACCCAAGGAGCCAAACGACCAAGACCCAACCAAATAGAAAAACATACAAACCCCCCCCCCCCCCTGTTAACTGTACGCAGTGGATAGTCCCGTATGATCGTGGATCTTCCTGGACGATTTTACTTAAACGATTTGAAATGACCACATTTGTATTTGTGTACGAAATGTCTTCGTACAGCTGATCGTCCCATACAAACTAGGTTCATCCGGTACAAACGGTTATTATAAGGTCGGTTCTAGAAACTGCTGAAAACTGTTCTAAGTCGGTTAATCGTTTAGACGAAAATTTATTCGTCTGGACGAAATTTTTACAGAGGACCGATCGTCCTGAACGATTATTTATTTTGTCTGGTCAAAAATTTTCTAGAGGACCAATCGCCATTGACGATAATTTAATTTCGTCTGGACGAAAATTTTCTAGAGACCCGATCGTCCTGAACGATTATTAATTTCGTATGGACAAAAATTTTCTAGAGGACCAATCGCCATTGAAGATAATTTAATTTTGTCTGAACGAACATTTTACAGAGAACCAATCGTCCTGGACGATTGTAAAATTCGTCCTAGACTAGACTTAGAAAAAATTTTTAAGCAAGTTCCTATTCGTTCCATGTGCTCAATAGGAGATAACTGTTTGATCGTCCCGTACGAACGGATATCGTCCAGTACGATTAGTATAAATTTTTTTATGATCTCCTTATGTGTGTGTATGTTTTTATTCGCTCAATTACAATCACTCCCTTTCAATTTAATTTCAAAGAAATACAAACTTCAAATTTTACAAAGTATCTTATTCTGAATTTGATTTGAAGTCTTCGTAGTCTGGAGTTCATTTTTCCTGAAATGTTAGTGCACACAAGAGAAAATACAAATCTTCTAAAATTGTTAGGAGATAACTACACATTTGAACAATAATGTTTGGAATCATCAAAACTACATAAGTTGCAAAAATGTAAAGCATTCAAATAGCAACTATCTTAACTTCCTCTTCTCCCCTTCATCCCGCACGGGTTCCTGTTTTCCAAAAATTTTTGCTTCCAGTTCTCTGTTCGCGAAATAGAAGGCATCCCGCAACGTCGGCTTCCCTTCCCGCCGCCTCTCCCGCCGGCGCAGCCTCTCTCCGACGATCTTGAAGTGTCCGGCCGCCTTATAGGAGAAGTCCACAAACGATTTTAGTTTTTTTTTTTAGTATTTAAATAGATTTTTTAAGTGAAAGAAATTCTAGGGTTTTAGATTTTTTAATTATTTTGTGTGATTTTGGATTCTTTCGTTATGAATCATAGTTAGAGGCAAGGAAAAGGGGTCTTCGTCATTGCGAAGGGACCCTTCTTGGAAATATAGTGTACAAGTTGACATTGGCGGCGGAGAGAAGAGCTATGTTTATTTGAAATGTAATTTTTGCGATAAAGTGGTGAAGGGAGGTGTTACCCACATGAAGGAACATATATCATGCTCGCACAAAAATATAGCACATTATGCAAATGTGCCGGAGAAGGTGAAGGAGGAAATTATTGCTTATATGAAGACAAGTACCACGCGCTAAACACTTGCAATAGGAGAAATTTGATGATAGGGTCGAACATGGAGCTTATTTTGGGAGCGAGAGTGGAAATGGCTCTTCTTCCACTATACATAACAGAGGTGCACGGGGTCCTATGGATCAGTATATGACTAATCCAGAAGAAGATAGAGGACAAGCACAAATGATGCCTGCGGCCGGTACTAGAGAGGGTCGACGTCAGGTTTGCATGGATACTGGGTCTTAAGCTTGATGAGAAAGTTTTCAAAGAAAGAAATCATTCGCCCTGTAACTACTAGGTATGTTCTTAAATTTGTTCATTGCAAATCATTTGTGCACTGTGAATCTATAGGTTTGCCACATCCTATTTGACATTTGTGCACTGTGAATCTATAGGTTTGCCACATCCTATTTGACACTGCAGAGCTTGATGGAGGTGAAGCAACCTTTGGAAGTAATGTTTACGTCTATTGAATGGCTAAATTCTGCTTGGGGGAAGAAAAGTGAGGGGAAGGAAATAAGAAAGATAATTCTGAATGAAATAATTTTGGGCTACTGTAACCTATGCCATTTTGAGCACGAGACCCTTAGTGCAAGTACTACGATTAGTAGATGCAGAGAAGAAACCAACTATGAGTTTTATTTATAATGCTATGGATGAGGCCAAGGAGTTGATTGCACATAACTTGGGAGGAGAGGAGGCAATTTAAAGGGAGATTTGGGATATCGTTGATGCTCGATGGGAGGTGCAGTTACACCGTCATCTACATGCAACGACATATTATCTCAACCCTCAATTTTAATATTCAGAGAAGAAATCTTCAAATCCTGAGGTGAAGCTTGGTCTATATCATTATATGGAAAGACTAATACCGGATCAGGCACATAGGGAGCTTGCAGATTTATAACTTGATCTATTCCGGAATAAAGAGGGTTTTTTTTTTTTGTTTGAATGCAGCAAAAACAACCATTTCCAAACGGTCTCCAGGTATAATTATTTTGGTTAATGAAAGACACTTTATTCAGTTCTGATTATATTTTTTCTTGAAAATAGTTGAATGGTGGATCCAATTTGGTGATTCCACCCCTGAGTTATAGAGTTTTGCTGTAAGAGTGTTGGGCCTCACTTGTTCTTCTTCTAGGTGTGAGGGAAACTGGAGTACATATAGCCAAGTGCAAACAAAGAGAAGAAATCAGCTATCAACACTCAGAATGAACTCTCTCGTATATATTATGCACAACAAGAGGTTGAGAGAAAGGAGGTTGAGGAATAAGGGGTTGAAGGATAATGAGGACCCATTAGTGTGTGATGATGTGCCGTCTGATAATGAGTGGTTCTTAGATGATGAGACACATTTGCCATTATCAGACTTATAGTTAGAAGATCTAAGTGTGGATGTCTTGAGGGGTGAAGCAGATCAAGTGGGCACATCCACTAGTACCACACCACACACATCCACTAGCTCTACAGCACAACAATCAAGTAAAGGTATTCCATAACTTCTTATATGCTATTGCATTACATTTATGTCAAGTAAGCAATTAACATGATAATGATCTTTTCTCTTATTGAACAGGGAAGAGAAAAGTGAGTCATATTGAAGATGATGATGACATGGCATTCATAGATACAATTGGAGATGAAGATTCCCTTGAAGACCCATTTAGTGATGGGATATAATTGCATTTTATATGTTTTTTGTACTTTGGGAGTTTTGTTAAACTAATATTTATGATTTTGTACTTTGGACTTGATTTTATTGCATATACTTTCTTACTTTCCACTATTTTCATATATCATTTAGATATTTTTATTGTAAGGTATAATATTGCTATTATTTTTTTTTGCTAATACCCTTATTTTTTTATTTACGCAATTCTGTGTCAGTGAGGCTTACGCCTCAGACCGCCTCGAGGCTTACACCTCGCCTCATGGACGAAAACTGCCTCGAGGCTTATTTACGCAATTTTAAACCTTGCAATCACTTGATTTTTGAAACCCCTAATTTTTACTAATTACTTTGGTACATTACTCTATCATATATGTTTTCTAGAATGAAGTTTTGAATAGATCACTTTTTTTGGTTGATTTTCTTTTTGAGTTAGATATTTGTTTTACAAAGATTTTTATCCTATAGGGAATCTGAGTTGGGGATAACATGATTAGTTTTTCTACCATTTTTTTATATTTCAATGATGTTAACTCATTTCTTACAAAATTTTAATTCAATTACATGAAAAATTTATCATATTCTTGCTTTGATAAAAAAAAATTAGTTTTTTTATTCTTTTTGTCATTTTTATCATCTTTTCATTATTTTATATTTGATGTTTATTGATTTTTTATGTTTTGGGGCCTCTTCCGATTACCTCCTTCCATCAACAAAATTTTTATTTGATCAAATCGTCCGGGATAATATTCATAGTTTCCAGGATAATATCATCAAATCACCTTCCTCATCCATCTAACAGTTGTTCTGACTCAATCATTTAAGATTATCCTGAACGATCCACATCATCTTAGACGATCTGATCAAATTCTTCTCAAATATGTGTAATCGTCCTAGATGATACACTTGTTCATCTCGGATAATCCACATGGTAAAAATGGTTACACGTTTTAAATTCAGTCGATATAATCCATTATTGACGATTATTATAGATGATATAACTAATCATCCTAGATGATCTATTTCATCAACAGTCGTACAACATGATTCCTTGGGATGGTCGCCTGTGTCTAATCATCCCGAATGATATCTGATTATACTGGATGATAGGACCACCTTTTTAACCAATCATCCTAGACGTCATAAATTCTTCTAAATGTCCCGGATGATTTTGCGATCATCTTAGATGATGTTCCCAATTCTTTATAAATAGTTGGTTTCAAATGATTTTCTCACCCTTAAATCCTCTAATTCTTCTTTCCTTCTCACTCATACTCTCAATCCTTGTCAATGGTTGATGGGAAATGGTCTAAGATGATGATTGGAAGTTCCTTGAGGGCGACTATTAACCCTTGATTCATTAAGGTTGCTGCCCAAGCAGCCTATCTTCAATGCAAAATTGATGGGATCACTCCCTCGAGGATTGTCAATCCTCAACACTCACTTACTTGATTGAATCTGTTCACTCATACCTCTCTCACTTTTATTCTAACACTGGCTTGACCATTCAATTTTGAACTCCTCTATGTGTTCTTCGCTAGTCTTAGTATCAACTCTACCTACACCGCTCTACAGTCCTATGTGCACAGATGGCTAGTAGATATCACCTATCAGGATTGCCATAAACTCCTCCAACTTCCTACTACCTGAGATAAGATTCACATCTTGTCTTCAGATCCTAATTATGACTAGGGTTCTATAAACTAACTACTGAGGAACACAAATATCTCCTACCATAATGGGGCGTCAAGCACCTTAGTTAAAGATGCTAGGATAATCTAACATATTCTTAGAACTTCATTAATAATCCCAAAGGCTGGTGACCGTGTCCATATCACTCTCCTACTCTCAATTACCACCTTTTATATAATGACCCATAGACAATTCAATGTCACTGATATTCTCTTTCAATATATTGAGCACCTAACCAGTATTAGGGATTCGGTGCATAAAAGAAAACTCAACCTTGCCTTAGGACACATCATAGCTTTTGTTCTAGAAACCAAATACAATCTTTAATATCCTGCCCCACTAGATTATCAGCATGTCTACTATACTAATAGCTCCTTCCATATTCTTCATAGCACTCATCTCCATCCGAGACACAAGGAGACTAAGGGAGCTGAGGAAGAAGCTGCTCCTCCACCTATTCTTGCACATTTTTTGATTTGCCAATAGTCACAGCTTAATTAGCTGGTGCAAAGGTTTGACCAGTGGGAGGCTAGGTTTGACTCTTATGTTGGTGCACAGGAGCAGCAACATGCAGTAGATGTTGCTAGATTTTATGCATATATGACACACCAATAATAGCAGTATGACCATGATATGGCCTAGTTTGGGGAGCAGTTTTCTTCCATCCATAGTCTTTTTCAGCCACCACCACCTTCTCCTTTGCCTGATCATGGTCCCTCGTACTTGTAGTCTATTTTGATAATTTTTGTGTGATATTTTTTTCTTGTACTACTATTAGTTTCAGTGTTGGTTCATTGTATTGTTATTTTTATACTAATGTTATTTAGTGTTTGTATCACCTTTTTGCTTTAGTAAAATTTGTATTGTCGAGTTCATACTATTCTCTTTTACTTTATGTTTCATTAATCTACTTGAGTTGAATTTCCTAACAAATGTTTGCTATCATCAAAAAGGCGAGGATTGTTGTAAACCTGGATTCAAGAATTATAATTTTGATGATAGCAAATATTTCTGGCATTTATATTTCTCTACTATTTCCTTGTTATTAACTTTTCATGTCCATTAGTCAATTGCAAATCAAGCCAACTCAAGAATGGATAGATTAGGACTGAGTCAACCTGTAAATATAATTCTAGTGATTTTTTCTTTTCTTGAGTCAAATGTAATAAGGTTGATAATGATGCAAAATAACCTTGCACACACACACTCAGGGGAAGAAATTCTGTAAGTTTAATGGTTTTACATTTTTGATCACATCGTATAGGACAATCCAAAATCATCTTGGACGATTAGTAAAAATAAAAATCCTAATTAGGGATCTTATGTTAAGACAGTCGAATTAAGTAAATCATCATGGATGATATTTACATCATCCTAGATGATAGGTTCAAATTAGAAAGAATCAACCGTCAAACTCTTTTAGGTATGATATTATTTTTAAAAATCACACAAGACAATCTCGTATCATCCTGGATGATACATTACAATCATACATAAATTAGTCAGGTGATTAAGGAAAGTAATTAAGGTTTAATTAATCGATCATATCATCTTGGACGATCATAGGATCGTCTTAAATGATTAGTTATTAAAACCTTAGTTTTCTCCTGAATCACCTGGACGACGAGAATAATTTGCTGGATGATATTCCTATTTTTCTACTAATTATATGGACGATCCAAAAATTTCCATAAACGATAAGTTATATTTCTCTATTGTCCAGGTGTATCACTTGGACGACCAAAATGATGTGTTGGATGATAATCCTTGATTTTGAACTAATCTTATGGGACAATTTAAGAATCGTCCTGGACGATAAGTTATATTTCTTCAGCATCCAATATATATCTTCTGGTTGACCAGAATAATGTGATGGATGAAATGTATGGTTTTGAACTAATCGTACAGGATGATTTCTACATCATCCTGGACGATTAGAATAAATAAGGCTTATAATCATCCAGTCCTCCAAGATCGTCCTAGCTAAAAGGGATGAAAATATATTTATCATATAGGATGATCTTGATGGTCCTGGATGACCTTTGATGGTAAGTTAAAAATTAGGGAAAATTTTAAGCCCTCATTTATAAGATCTCTTATTTATTTAAGAGGCGATCTTTTACTGTTGTCCTGACCTGAGAGAGCCAAGAGAAGGAGAGGGAGAGCTTGGGAGAGAGAAAGATGATCATGTGAGGGGGAGTTTGTGAGAGGTTCACAAAGGCTACTCCAAGCAAGGATCCGAGTCATCTTCTCCAGTCGTCACCCCTGATTCCTTGAAGATTCTAGGGAGGTCTTCTTCAGCAATCAATCAAGGTTCTTTGCCTACTTTAAGAGGAAGCAAAAGGAGGTCAGGTTCTTTACCTCACCAGGGTCGGTTGAAAGGAGTTTGTAAAAGCTTCATCGCCTTACAATGGGAGTAAAAAGAGAGTCGCTTTGTTTTAGTGCAATACCCAGAGGAGAGGCTCCAGGGAGTGGATGTAGGTCAAGTTGACCGAACTACTATAAAATCTGGTGTGCCCTTTTATAGTGCTTTGTTTTAGTGTAATACCCAGAGGAGAACAATTAGTTTTAGGAGTTTAGTTTTATTTGGTGATACTTTATTATATTCTACATTATTATGGATTGACTAAACATATTGCTTGATGGTTTGAATTTCTTTGGAAGTACATATTAACATGAAGTTCAAAGGGTATAAAATTATCTTTATGTTTTGTGTGGTGATTTAGAGGACCATTAAAGTTATTTTCGCATCCTACTCTTAAGCATTTATACACACTAATTCTAAGTCATTATTACTAACCATCTCATATTTAATTTAGTAAAAAAAATGATGATGTATTAGATTATAGGTGGGAAGAGCAAAGGGTCAGAAAGGCTCCTATAAATAATAAAAAAATTCTATCATAATGAAATTGATGGCATAAAAAATAGCCACGTTAAGATAGTTGATATTATGACTTCTTTTGAATTTTTATTTATGAATTTGTAGGATAAACATACTGCATTTTGTCATATATTTTAGGTAATATGAACCCTAAACTAAGAACAATTAATATTTCTTTTATCACATATTGCATTTTTCCTCGAATACCACTCCATCTCTTGGAAACATATAGAGTGGCACCTACCTAGTTGTGTTATCAGGCAATTTTATGGCCTACCATAGATAAAACTTGAGCCAATAGATCCAACTTTCAAGCGAGTATGTGAAAAACATAAAGTGGATATCGATTAGATAGACTATCATTGTTCAAGTATGATATTTGGAATCAAAGATTGGCATATGCAGGGGAGCCCTTTATTCTAATGCAATAGTAATCATACTACTACTTGTTATTTGTACTGCTATCAGCCATGGGCTTCATTGTATCTACTTCAAGTTGAGCTTCATTAAATACAAGAAGAGTCAATTGATTGAATGGAGAGTTTATTCCTACAACTCTACAGAAGTGATGGAAGAGATGAGATGCAAGTAGGATTATGCTTGCTATCATTTCATTTAGTTCAGAGGCCCAATATTTATGGAATATGGTGCACTCTAAAACATTTAGTGATGTTGAAGGTGAAATTGGAGGTGACACAAAGGTAGTCCAAGGTGATACACCGCAAACCTCTTGGAATGCAGGTACATCAATGTCAACTCCAATTTCTTCTACAATGCATCCCTATGATCATTGGCAATATTTTTGGTCAGAAGTACTTCTTACAAGTAGGCAGAGTTGGCGATGAGGGATGTCGTTAGGAAGAAGAAAAAAAAAATCACGAGAAAGTTGAAGCTCAACATGGTTTGTGGGAATGACCAAGAAGAAGACAAAATCGATACACTCCCAGGTCACACACTCCTACAATGGGCCAAAAGAAGACAATAACTAATCTTGTAACATATGCTAATAAAGACATGACATCCATCTGATTTTACAATTAATTTATATGTACACTTCATATGTAATTTTACTACTTGCTTTGAAATATTAATTTTTCAGTATTTAATGTTCTGCTTATTTTTTATTTAAATTTATTACTTTTTGATTAAAATATATTGGTAATTATAATGTTCTTTTCATAAAAATTACAGCTTGTTGGAAAATGTTTAAATTTTAATTTCAAAAATTATAATTCTTCATATTCTCATTCCTATAAAATACAATTTTAACTATTATATAATATAAATTATTTCTAATTTATGTAAAATTTAATATATATTATTACAAACTATTGTTAATTTATGTTATATATTTAAATAAATTTTATAATCATAAATTACAAATTAAATTCACATTAGAATTATACATCACAATTTTGAATAAAAACTTAGGCATTGGGCCATTATTAAAAGTTTAATCAGTTGCTTAAAATATATTCGTCTATCCCTTCAATTATAAAATCTTTGGACTTGATCATTCTTCTAATAATTCGAATATACTGTTTTGTAGATTTGCATTCATAATTTTGGAGTTATGTAGAATTGCCGGCCTTTATGTTGCACAGCATTTGTCCAAAGTAGAATTTTATTGGGGTGTCAAAACTTGACAAGACTTGAAACCCGACCCGGAGTTGACCTAAAAATTTTCAGGTTCGGTTCAACCCGTTTGTCATACGTGTCAAGTTTGGGTTCGACTTTCCGACCTGTTTATAAAATCGAGTTCGGTTCGGGTTGACCCATAAACTTAAAATCAACCTGAAATGACCCGAAGGCACCTGAACACTAGCATCTACAGCATGATCCCACGTCCGAACTTCGCCCTTCACACCGCAGTTGGACTCCACCTCCACAGTGCAGCGCCAGCAAGCCCTCCCGCAGACCCCTGCTCGCTTCCAGACTCCACATCGGGACACTCAAACTAGTGTTTGGGTCCGAACTCCACTGCCTGTGTTCTAGATTCACAGATCAGCTTTGGTATGGGTCTGGCACGGTTTGAATGAATCGAATAATATTGATTGTTGATTACAAATAATACACCTTCTCAGAGGATGATGTTGGCTCAATGTAGCAAATATACATTATATAGAGCTCATTACATGGTAGTTGTTCATACAAAAGTGTTGACATGGCTATTTGATCATTAGGACTGTAGTTGAAAAGTGAAGGTGGCCGGGGCAATCGTAGCTAGTCAGTGGGGCAATGGTGTTCATAGGAGCTGTAGTCATAATCAAAGGGCAATGAAGGTCAGAGGAACTGTAGTCAACTAATGATGGTGGTCAGAAGGACTATTGTCAGAGAGTGATTAAGGTTAGAGGGATTATAGTTAGCGAGTCTCAATAATGAAAGGTGTGAAAACCCTTATATAAAAGAAGCAAAACTCTTAAACATCACATCGCCTTTTAATGTAGTGGTTTGAATTTCATTAATAAACTATGTAGTTAATTGTTCTCATCCGTATAAATCTTATGATGGGTGACCTCTTTGGATGTTACACCAATAGGATAAAATTATGATGCTCTTTGATCAAAGAGGAAAATATCTCTATAGTTAATAGTTTTAACTATTACAAATTGAATTAAAGCAATACACCACCCGGAAGATGAGAACCAAGTGTCATACAAGATAAAGTGCTACGCCATGGGAGCCACCTATTGAATCATCTATGGGATAAAGCATTATAAGACGGGAGTCACCACTTGATCTTGTATAGGCCACCTCTAGAATTCTATCTTTCTGGTGGATGATTCTTGATAGCAATATTGACGAGAATGTCGGTTACTTAAGTAGAGGAGATTATAAAAACTCTTATGTAAAAGAAGCTAAACTCTTAAAAATTGAGGTACCTTTCGGTATAATGGTTGAAATTTTATTAAAAAACTTCGTAGTTAAGCATACTCATCCTAGAGAAATCAGGGTGGGTGAACTCTTACGAAATTATACCAACATGACAAAATTGTGAAGCCCTTAGGCCAATGCAGATAATATCTTGATAGTTTAGAATTTGAGTTGTTAATAGAGGGATCATAATCAATAGACGACAGTGATTTGAATGACCATAGTCAGTGAGTGACGATGGATGGAAGAATCATAGTCAGCAGGTGAAGGTTATTAGAGGGATCATAGGCAGCAAGCAACGATTTTCGAAGTGGATCGTAGTCGATAGATGACGATGGTTAGAGTTGATCATAGTTAGTGGGTGATGATGGTTAGAGAGGCCATTATCGATGGGCGACGATGTTCAGAATGAACTATAGTTAGGGGCGACGGTGGTCAGAGGGATATCGTAGTCCGCAAGCGATATTATTGAAGTGTAGTCGACAGAAGAAGGTGGTCGGTGTGGATCGTATTTGATGTGCGATGGTGATCGAAGGGACAATAGTAGATGGGCAACGATGGTCATAGTGGACAGTAGTTGGCAGGCGATGGTGGTCAGTTGTACCATAGTCGGTTGTGACGGTCAGATGGACTGTAGTAGGGCGACAGTTGAAGGGACTATAGTTGGCAGGTGATGAATGTCTTAATTATCGTAATTGGATGACACCAACTTATCCCTTAACTCAAGGTCAGGGAGAAGACAATATGTTGAAGGATTTTCAAACTTCTGAAAATTGCTCCCCTTGATGTAGATTGAATAATATATAATGTTCCATTAATGTGTGACGATTGTTGGAGATTCAGTATGAATCATCCACTGGGCAAACAAAAATGTTTGGTTGTTGGATAAAGATCCAGCACAACTAATGAATAGTCGGAAGTCTGACGATCGTTGGTGGTCAAAGTCCGACGATGGTCGGTCGCCAGGAGGAAGCAGGGCGGTGTAAGCTAGAAAAAGCAATAATGAACTTTCATGTTTCATTTCTTCCTCCTCCCATTTTGTGAAGAATAAATGATCTATTTGAATATCACTGTAAATATCCTTGCCCGCAACAATTAAAATAGATTTCAGAGAACTTGAACATTTTTCCCTTTCCCTACTTTACCTAAGCTCGTAATGGCTTTCTCGTCAGCGTCATGTAAATTGCACACTTCTTACAGCTTATTCAGCCCGGTCTTGATCGCCGGCTATAAATAAATTCTTTTGCAAAATTACTCACGCGTTTTAAGTATCTAGGTTCATGGTTGACCTGTCGCTATCTTATCTTAACACAAAATAAAGCATTACAAAAAAAAAAAAAAAGAGTAAGAAAGATTAAAAAAAAAAATTTCCAACAAAGGTAAAGCCTTTAATGGAGAGTATAGATACCATCTATTGACGTTCTGGAAAGGAAGACTAAAATGGAGTTTTTCTTCATGATCCGAGCTTCGGTTCTGTTATTTCTGATATCTTCCTCTCTTATAGTCAAATTTGAATTCACTAATGGAGGTTAGAAGATTCCCACTATGTTCTTTCTTGTTCTCTCATCTTTTGCTCAGCACTTTTTGCAAATTTTGTTTTGTAGTTTTGATTGAAGGAATGGAATGGAGGCCTGCAGGAAGAACTGGTATTAGCCCACCAGCGCCGCTTGAAAACGAACCGACACACGATTTACCTCCAGGTTATAATCCTTTAGGTATAACCAATAAGAAAAAAAAAGATCGCCATGTTTAGATTCTTGCTGATTATTTGTTTTAGTTTTATTTGAGATCAAATTTATGTTCTTCATATATACACCGACTTCAACGTTTGTACCGATGGTGGGATTGCAGTAATGAAGCGTTCTTTGTTCTTTGTTTTTTTTTCTTTTTCTGCATAATTTTTTTTATTGCATAGAAATGGAAAAAAGATATCAAAATTGTTTACTTTTTACAAGGTACTTATCTGAATATCACGGCTAAAATAATCAAATACAAGACACTGAATGAGAATCTCATGACCCTAATAATCTCTATATTCTTGCACTCTTTTAATAGGATTGTTTCATATTGGGAAAGAATTTTTATCTTTTATGTGGACAAAACTGAATCCAACATCTTTAAATGTGAGTTGAACATGAAAATGCATAATATAATAAATCATAATATGAAGCTTGTTGACCCAATGAGGGTCAAGTTAGAGAAACGTGATCTTGATGTACACAATAGTTTTAAAAAAAAGTTTCTAATGAACTTAGCGGGGCTCAGTCATTCAAATCAAATTGATTTTATCATTCAATGCATTATTCAGAATAAAGAAATACAAAGATGTATTATAGTATAAGGTCCCACGCTAACCGCGTCTACTGGCGTCACGTCGAGTGTCTGCATCTGCCCTCGCCGCGTGACCGTGTCTTCCTAGGCTACCAGCATCGCGTTGAGTGCCCGCAGTTGCCGCTGGCTCATCAAACCGCTGATGCCTCACCCCATCGTGGGTCGGATCGGGTCAACCCGACAATCTGCACAGGCCAGATTCAAGTTGAAAAAGCTAACTTGTATGCAAAAAAAGTGTTAGGTTCGGATTGGGTCAATTAGTATCAGGTCAATTTCGGATTGAACCCGAACACAACATGTGACCTGATTTTGACAGCCCTACTTATTACACTAAACATATATTTTTAACGTTTGTTGATCTATAAGTGATATGCCAAATCGTTTCATTTTCCAACATTAATGACAGTTTTAACTGCCCCGTGAGCTTGCTGTTAGAAAAAATTAGCGAGGCTCTGAATCCCTAAGGTAGTCGAGCCTTAAGCTCACCTACGACTCTTTCACATCTAAAAAATTTCTCAAAAATTCCCGAGTACATGTAACTTATACTAACAAGTCTTTTGATTCATATATATAAAAAAAATCTTTTGATTCATTAAGTGAATAAAATAATTTCAAAAGAATTTGAAATTCATTCACTATTTCGCCTTTTTATTAATCCATAATAATTTAAGCCAACTGCTGATGCTAGCGAATCAAGAGTTTTTTCCCTTTTTTTTATTAGACATGGTTTCATGTTCTCTTAACATTGGATTGCATATCCTATCATGTATAGCATCATAGCATATATCATATACACAGTATATGCAATGATTATCATGTACACTCAAAGTATGCATATAATATGCCAAAATACATCTTTGATCAATTAAACAGTAACTTAATACATATAATGTATTCCATCTTCTTACTTAGTATTATTCTATTCATTTAAAGAAAAATACATATATGTTAAACCAACTTGTGAAATGTCAATAAAAACCAATCAATATATTCAAGATAATGATATCTACCATATATCAAAAATTACATATTATAAAGTTCACTATAACCAGAGAGATTATATTTTATGAAATTTTGGAGAAGGAAAATAGAAAAAAACTTAAAATTATTAAAAATAGAAGCAAGGGTAAGATTACCTATCACGATCGGAACCATATATCAAAAGATGAGGATAGAAGACCAATACCCGGGCGAGCTAGCAGAAGACCCCCATCCGATTGTCAGATCAAGATTGATCTTCCCAAGTTTGCCAGATGAATAAATCCTGACGAATTCTTCAATTGGCTACAGTTAGTTGCCAAACTTTCGTCAGATTTCTACCCGATGTCGGACTTCTGCCTTTTGCCAGATTTCTACCTGACTCTAAACTTCTACCCGTTGTCAGACTTCTGCCCATCGTCAGTCTTCCATCTGACTTCTACCTGACACCCGACTTCGGCCCATCGTTGAATTTCTACTCAACGTCGGATTTCACCCATCACTAAACTTTCATCGGACTTCTACTCGACATCGAACTTATGTCAAACTTCTATCTGACGTCAAACGTCCGTCCATCGTAAAACTTCTTCCTGAAACCAGACTTCCACACATCGCCAGACTTTCGACCACCATCGCCAGCTCACTACAATCCATTCGACCTCCTTCACCAGGTATTAGTCTTTCTGACCACTGTCGCCCACTAATTACGGTCCTTCCAACATCCGCTGTCAGATAACTATTTTTTTGGCCACTATCACTAGCCGACTAAGATCCTTCCAACATCCATTGCCAGACAATGATCTTTTTGACCACTATCACCCACAGACTACGGTCCTTCCAATCTTCATAGCCATATTGCGGTCCTTCCGACCTCTGTCTTCAGACAACGGCCTTTTTTAACCACTATCGCATACCAACTATGGTCTCTCCCACCACCGTCACCAGACTATGATCTTTCTGACTTCCATCGTCCGCAGACTATGGTTCTATAGACCAAACAAACATATCAATAGTGATTCTTTCAAGTCTAATCATGTAATGCATTTTATATGATGTATATTTAATACATCAAGCCAAGGCCTTCCCCCAAGGAATGGCCTCATTTATAATGAACTGTAAATAATAGTGAATTTATTCAAATTAGGCCAAGCCCTGTGGGTTTTCATATTTTTCAGGGTTTTTCACGTAAAAATCTTGGTGTCTCTTATGAATACTACACACTCTCTTTTATTTGTTTGTGTGTTGGATCTTCATACAACACTAATACGTTAAACTTCAAACTTATCTAATGCCGTAAATATTCTAAGACACAATAATTATTATTATATTTTCCTAAAAAAATTAACTCCAAATAATGGTGGAGCCAAGATTTTTTTTTTATGGGGGTACAAATCACACTACAGGAAAATCATCTTTTACCAGCAGAAATTGATCATTTTCTGGCGATTTTGCGGCGAAAAAAAAATCTGCATGTAAAACCCTTGTAGGAAAATAAATTTCGGCTGCTTTTT
>NW_021319073.1:257390-298568 GCF_001605985.2 Dendrobium catenatum | reverse complement strand
TTATAATTCCGCCGGAAAACTAAAAAAGCCGTCGGAAACTCCGCCGAAAAATTATGTGGGAAATAAGCCGTCGGAAAGTCGCCAGCAATGAGTGATTTTCTTGTAGTGTCATAGATCTTAATAAAACCCTCAACCTTCTTCATCTAGGCTTGGGACTGACATTGATAGTTTTATTTCTTTTAAGCTAAATCATTAGACAAATATAATTTATATAGAAAAAAAAAACTTAAAAAAAAAAGAATATTTTCTCATCATATTCTCAATATATGTACTTATAATTTGAAAACAAATTCAAAGTTTTGTGTTTTGATCACATTTTGAAATTATTCTGATCATTTCATTTTTAATACTATTAAAGATATATTTTTCAATATATAATTAGACAACCATTCATTAGGAGCCTCCCATATAATTGCGTAAATAATTTTTTACAATCTTCATTATTGAGAATGCCCATTCGAGTGTTGTTGTAGTTATTGACAAAACAAGAGCAAGCTTTATAAGTTGGAATACTAAAGAACAAATATCAATTCTATTAGTATCTATCAGTTTTTGAGCATGTTCTCCATGTCTTTTCAAATTCATAAATACAATATTAGATCTCACATCAATAATAAAATTATCAATTTGGTTGTCTAATATATTTGAAAATTCTAATGTATAAAATTTTGCTAGACTTATCAATCATTCCTTATTAAAAGTTAAACTGAATCACATGAATGTAAGCATGATGATGCAGGCGGCATCCTATTACCTTGACCCGGCGGAACACCTAGTTAATGAGGGACGCCACTACTCTTATTTCCACTTCCTTTTACTATTTACTGTTACTACTTTTTGCATTACATAGTACCGTCCCTGCACTAGTTTTGCTTTGCTAGAATTAGCTTATCCTTTTCTATATACCGTATGATGTAGAGGAGAAACGTAGTCTTTTTCAATATTATACAAACTGTTTGGTTACTGTTCCATTGAGTTTTGTTCTTGTGGAGATCACCTTCTTTGCTGCTGCACCATAGTTTGGTATCAGAGCTAGGCTATTCTAGCGAATGGCGGAAGGCAGCAGCCACCCCCGACCCGACGGCAATCGGAGTCTTGAAGCCCTTTGGGAAAATCACCCGCAGACGTCGAAGAAGCTTGAGGAGTTGATGACTACCTTTGTTCGATTCGAAGAGGAAATGCGAAATGAGCTTCGTCAAATAAGAGCAGCTACAGACCCCGTAGCTCGACCGTTTGCTCCGGCAACCATACCGGAGGTAAGGCAACCTGCCAGATTGGGTCCCATGCAGAGGAGAGCTATGGTGTTGATACCAGAATATTCTGATTCTGAAGAAGAAGCTCTTCCCAGGCAAGAACAATCTGATTTAAACGGTGAAATCTTTTTTCCACATCCAGCCGAAAGAAGAAGACACAGACAGCAGCGGATTGAGCCTGATGGGTTCCGCATAAAAATGGATATCCCATTTTTTGATGGCAGACTTCACATTGAGGATTATTTAGATTGGGAAGGTGCTGTGGAAAATTTTTTTGACTACATGGAGGTCAATCCGGAGAAACAAGTCAAGTATGTGGCTTGCTGCCTCAAGGGAGGGGCCAGCGCTTGGTGGTTGCAACTCATGCAAAATCGACAAGGCGAGGGTAAAGCTCCGATCCGAAGTTGGGGTCGCTTGAAACAACTCATGAGGCGGCATTTCCTGCCTACAGATTTGGAACAGTTACTGCATTTGCAATACCAACAATGTAGGCAAGGCTCACGACCGGTTCATGAGTATACGGAGGAATTTTATAGATTGAGCGCCCGGAATAATTTGTTGGAGTCCGAGAATCAATTGGTGGCACGTTACATCGGAGGCTTGAAAGATAACCTTCAGGACAAGCTTGAACTCAATTCCATTTGGTCGCTCTCCCAGGCGGTGAATTTCACACTCAAAGTAGAGAGCCAGCTTCAACGGCACTATCGGTCGATGGTTAACCACAGACAGTTCACGGAGGGAAATGCTGGACCGTCCAGGAGTGTAACACCGGCCACCAAGTTGCCAGAGGCACCTTCGGCACCAACCAATGCAGTCCCAGAAGTCAAGGGGGTAGCCATGGACGTGAAAATCCGTATGCCAAGCCCAATGCAATAAAATATTTTAGGTGTCTACAACCAGGCCACAAATCGAATGAGTGTCCGACACGACACCAGGTGCAGTTGGTAGAAGGAGAAGAGGAGGCGGAACAATCTGGCCTTCAAGATGACTATGAAGATGAGGTAGAGGAAGTATTGGCTGATGACGGTGAGGCCATATTAGGTGTCATGGAAAAAATGTTACTGGCACCTAGGACACCTATCGACACCCAGCGACACAAGTTATTCCGTACCAAGTGCACCATTAATGATAAAGTGTGTGAATTGGTGATAGATAGTGGATGCACGGAGAATATCATCTCCAAGGCGACGGTGCAAGCTCTGCAAATCAAAATAACCCGGAATCCAAATCCCTTCAAAATAAGTTGGGTAAAAAAAGGAGTTGACTTCCTTGTCTCCGACTTGTGCAAAATCACCTTCTCTATTGGTAAAAGATATATTTGCCAAGTTACTTGTGATGTCCTTGATATGAACGTGTGTCACCTTATCCTTGGCAGTATGACGCAGGTGCTGTTCATGATGGTCGGGCAAATACGTATACCATCGAGGTCAAAGGGAAGAAATTAAAACTAAAGCCAGTTAGATCCGTTCAAAGTTCCACTCCTGTTAATCTCACAATGTCCTGTCTAATAGCTGAACGAGAGCTGCTACAACTCAAGGGTGATGGCTGCCCTGTGTATGCCTTAGTGGCCTCCGATATGGCCAAGCAATCCACTCCGTCCCAGCATCCGGAAGTTCAATACTTAATCAACTCTTTCCAGGACATTACTGCCACGGATCTCCCTCCGACTCTGCCACCGATCCGTGATATTCAGCACCAGATTGATTTGCTTCCCGGTGCCATGTTACCCAATTTACCACACTACCGAATGAGTCCGCGTGAACATAGTATCTTGCAAAAGATTGTACAAGAACTGCTAGACAAACAGTTCATTCAACCGAGCATGAGTCCATGCGCGGTCCCTGCTTTGATAGTTCCAAAGAAAGATGGTTAGTGGCGCATGTGCATTGACAGTCGAGCGATCAATCGCATTGCCATTAAATACCAGTTCCCTATACCGTGAATTTCGGATCTCCTGGACAAACTTTTCGGCGCCTCCATTTTCTCCAAACTAGATTTGAGGAGCGGATATCACCAAATCCGTATACGGTCCGGTGACGAATGGAAGACTGCTTTCAAGACGATCGACGGGTTGTACGAATGGAAAGTCATGCCATTCGGACTTTGTAATGCTCCCTCCACTTTCATGAGGCTTATGCACGAGGTCTTGAAAGCTTTTCTGGGTAAATTTTGCTTGGTTTACTTTGATGACATTTTAATTTTTAGCAAATCTTTGGAATTGCATATGGGTCATCTCCGGACAATATTAGAAACCTTGCGTGATCACCAACTATTCCTCAATCTATCAAAGTGTGATTTTGCTGTTGAGAGAGTACAGTTTTTGGGATTTGTACTAACTTTCGCAGGTGTTATGACCACGCCGGAGAAGATCTCAGCCATCCGTGATTGGCCCATACCAAAATCACTAACTGATGTGAGGAGTTTCCATGGTTTAGCCAACTACTATCGACGATTCATTAAAGGATTTAGCAGCATCATGGCCCCTATAACTAATTGTTTGAAGTCTCCGACGTTCACCTGGACTCCAACACAAAAAAGAAGTTTTGATAAAATTAAAACAGCTCTCTGTTCAGCGCCGCTATTAGCATTCCCTGATTTTGATAAGCCGTTTCAAGTAGATACAGATGCATCAGCCATTGGGATTGGGGCTATTTTATCTCAGGACGGCAAACCAATTGAGTATTTCAGTGAGAAATTAAGCTCCGCCCGACAGAAGTGGTCGGCATATGAACAAGAACTGTACGTAGTTGTTCGAGCACTCAAATAGTGGGAGCATTACTTGCTGCATAAGGACTTTGTCTTATGTAGTGACAATCAAGCTCTTCAATATATTAACAACCAAAAGAATATCAGTCGTATGCACGCTCGTTGGATTGTATTCTTTCAGAGATTCAGCTTTGTTATTAAACACAAGGCAGGAAAAATTAATCGCGTTGCCGACGCCCTTAGTCGGTGAGCCGCTTTACTCACACATCTACAAACGGAGATCGTCGGGCTGTAGGAATTAAAAGAGTTGTACACCACGGACAGAGACTTTTCTCAAATCTGGAATGAATGCACACAAGGCCGACCACAGCAAGATTACTCTTTGCAGCAGGGTTTTTTGTTCAAAGGGAATACCCTATGTGTTCCTGATTCATCATGGAGGCCGCAATTGATCAAAGAAATGCACAGTGGGGGGTTAGCGGCTCATGCAGGTAGAGACCGAACGCTGGAGTTATTACAATCCCGATTTTTTTGGCTGCGCTTACGGCGAGATGTCGCCAGATTTGTAGAGAAATGTACTGTCTGCCAACGTTACAAAGGTACGTCTCAAAATACTGGACTATATTTACCCCTCTCCGTACCTAACTCCATTTGGGAAGACTTATCTTTAGACTTTGTTCTGGGGCTGCCACGAACCAAACGAGGATCGGATTCGATTATGGTTGTGGTAGACCGATTCTCAAAAATGGCACATTTCATTCCGTGCAAGAAAACTTTTGATGCCGTCAACATTGCACACCTTTTTTTTAAGGAAATTGTCAGGTTGCATGGTCTTCCCCGGAGTCTAACTTTGGATCGCGACATCAAGTTAGTCAGTCACTTCTGGCGAGAGCTGTGGAGATGCTTAAAGACCGACCTCAAGTAGAGTTCCGCATACCATCCTCAAACGGATGGTCAGACTGAAGTCGGCAACAGAACGCTTGGAAACATGCTCCGTTGCTTGGTGCAAGCCAATCCAAAGAAGTGGGAGGAACTACTCAGTCACGCGGAATTTGCTTATAACTCCTTGGCGAATCGATCAACAAAAACCAGTCCTTTTCAGGTGGTGTATACGAAACCCCCTAATCATTTAGTAGATTTGGTTATCTTACCCAAGTGCAGCAAAGCCGGCGTCAACAAGACTATTTCTCAAGCTGCGGAGACGATTCAAACAGTGAAGGACATGCTCGAAGAGTCAAATGCCAAGTATAAATTAGCGGCTGATGCTCATCGACGTTTCAAAAGCTTCAGCCCCGGTGAATTGGTTATGATCCGAATGCACCGAGAGGGATTCCCGCACGGCAGTTACTCCAAGCTCAGTCCCAGGAAGTTGGGACCATTTCAGATTCGCCACAAAATTAATGACAACGCTTATGTCATTGACCTCCCACCTGAGATCCTTACTTCGCCCACATTTAACGTGGTAGATATCTATAAGTATCACCCGCCAGATGATGTTCAACTTGTTGAAAGCTCGTCGGGGTCGAGCTCTTCCGAAGCGGGGGAGGGCTGATGCAGGCGGCATCTTGTTACCTTGACCCGGCGGAACACCTAGTTAATGAGGGGCGCCACTACTCTTATTTCCACTTCCTTTTACTGTTTTATGTTACTACTTTCTGCATTACATAGTACCGTCCCTGCACTAGTTTTGCTTTGCTAGAATTAGTTTATCCTTTTCTATATACCGTATGATGTAGAGGAGAAACGTAGTCTTTTTCAATATTATACAAACCGTTTGGTTACTGTTCCATCGAGTTTTGTTCTTGTGGAGATCACCTTCTTTGCTGCTGCACCACATGACATACACATAAGTAGCTTTGTATTTATTTCATCAAATGTGTTGTTGAGCTTTTGATATTGCATATCTATCGCAGTGCTAAATAATTCAATTTGATATTAATATTTATTTGTGATTACTTCAGCTTTTATCTTTGTTGTTCTTTGCATTGAAAAAGTATCATCCATATTTTAAACAGATATATTATTTGCCTAAAAAAATACACATCTTCAAGTAAATTGTCCCAAACATCATCTCTCATATTTTGGAGTCTTTGGTTTGATTCTTTTACCAAAATCATAGTATTTATGATATCAGGATCCTTTCTTTATAGCACCTATGCTAACTCATTTGTGACTCCTAATACATCCTTCATCATATACAAATTGAAAATAATTTCAAAGTATTGTATAGAATCTAGAAGGGCGTATGCTTTATTTTTTTGCCCGCTGCTTGAAACATCTTGTATTATTAACTCAAGAAGCTCAATGATACATCCAAACATAAGTATTAAATTGATAAGAGATCCTTAATACGAACTCCAATGTGTCTCTCTAGCAAGTAGAAGGGCTACTTCATGATTTGAGCCTCTACCTCTTAATGCTTCACCTTTTTTTAGTTGTTCAATGATCCTACTATACTATTTATGCAAAAGTATTTCTCTTTTATTGCATGAACTTCTAATAATATTTATCAAATTAGAAAAAGTATTGAAAAATGAAGCAAATTAAATATGATTTTTATCCACAACAACTAGTTTTAGTTGTAGCTGATATGCGAAATATAATTTATGTAAAAAGTTAATTAATTAACTTTCATGATCAAAGCGTTTAGATCGTTAAACTCACTATTCATGTTGCTAGCTCTATTATAAGCTTATCCACATAAACGAGCTATTCGATCAGTATTTTGTAAAAAGTGATTCAATAGCCGTTTTTGAGTTGAAGCAAATATCTCATCTACATGTATAATCTGATAAAAGGCTCAATAATACAACTGTTTTTATCTACACATTGTAATGTAACTGAAATTTGTTATTTGATTGATATATCACTACGGAAAAATTAGTCATTATTGACGGATTTTTCGGAGGAACTGGGTGAATTTCTTGCAGTAATGAGGTTTTCCAATGGCTCTTTGGAGGATTTTTTTTTCTGTCAAAAGAAACTGCGTAGGAAACAAAAACTAGCGGTATTTATTTTCGGTGGATTTTCGGCGGTCACAGCCGACATTAATTAAAAAAAAAAATTATTGAAATTATGAATCCACCAGGCTACCCACCTACTCGGCTTCCTGCAAGCTGTCCTCCCGCTGTAGCTGCCTGCCTGCTATCCGATACTTGCTCGAGGTCGCTTGCCTGCCTCCCACACTACCTGCTGCCCTCTCATGCTACCCGGCCATGCTGTCTCTGGTTTCCTGCCAGCACTGCCGCCCACCCGACTACCTGCCTATTTCCCTCGTATGTTGCTCGTTGCCTGCACAAGGTTCCCTGCTCGCTAGCCCAACTTCCTCGCACGTGTGCTACCCACTACCATCCCAGGCTGCCCAGCACTTGCCGTAGGATTCAAACTATGTCTGACAAAAACTTCAAAGACTGAACCAATTTGTTGGAAGGGAAAATGTGTTAAAAGTGTTTCCCTTTTTCATTTAAAATATAATTATTAACAACCTTGAGAAAAGCAGCCATAATCAAAATCATTGGAAGCCACTGAAAAATCTTCTTGAAATTTAGTAAAAAAAAATCCATCGTAATTCGTCGAAAAACTTTAGAAAAATAGTTTGCCAGAAAGACGCCAGAAAAAATCGTCGGTAAGTGACAATTTTCGTGTAGTGTATTCCATGATTCATCCAATAAGATTTAAATTAATTTTCTTGTTCTTCAATTATAATATTTGATGTTTTCATGAAGAATTTTTATTGCCTGAGGTTACCTGATGCAGCTCTACGTTTGGCATAGCCTAATCAAGCGCCACGTAGCAGCCTCATTTACGCGGACCCGACCCGGCGAATATTGGATTTATGGCACGTGCGAATTTTGAATTTGACGACCCGACCAGCGGACCAAAAAAATTCTCGGCGGACCCAAAAATTATGTATAATTTTCAAATAAAGATCACCGTCTTTCACTTCAGTCATCATCTTGCATATACGAAGCTTTGTTTCCGGCAACTGCTCATCTTCTTCCAAGTTACAAGCCCCCGCATTTGCGTTTCATATACTTCAGAGAAACAATGCCTCAGGTTAGTTCCTTTTTTGATAAACAATGCGTTAACTTCTTCTTTTTAAATGTTTAGGGTTAGGGTTTACGGATAAAGTCCTATAGCTGGTGAAATTTTAATCTTTCATGAAGAAAAAATCTTAGAACCGAGGTCGGTATTACTCGGTATAGATTAGTATTGCTCAGTACTGGCAATTAATGGTGTGTATAAGCTTAGATAAAAACATAAAATAATTATTGATTTAGTACCGAGTTAAATACATTCGGTATTGCTCGTTACCGAGTGATTTTGGCAGTTATAAATACTCGGTAATGCTTGGTATTGTCGAATAATGGTCGCTATAAGCTTAGATAAAATAATAAAAGATATTATTAATTTAGTAACAAGTTAAATACACTCGGTATTGCTCAGTACCGAGTGATTTTGGTAGTTATAAATACTCGATACTGCATGGTATTGTCGATTAATGGTCGGTATTAGTTCAGTTATATTGCTATGAACTGCTCGGTATTTATAACCATTAGTTCGTATAAACTTCGGTATGTTGATCGGTACTGCTCGATACTGCTCGGTACTACTCGGTATTGCTCGGTATTGGAGATTAATGGTGTGTATAAGCTTAGATAAAAACATAAAAGATATTATTGATTTAGTACCGAGTTAAATAGACTCGGTATTGCTCGGTACCGAGCAATTTTGGCAGTTATAAATACTCGATATTGCATGGTATTGTCGATTAATGGTTGATATTAGTTTAGTTATATTGCTATGAACTGCTCGGTATTTATAACCCTTAGTTCGTACAAGCTTCGATATGTTGATCGGTACTGCTTGGTATTGCTCGGTATTATGAACAATAACTCGGTATAAGCTTGCTTTAATAGTCCAAATCATGTTATATACTCGGTGCTCATCGGTATTACCTCTATTATGTTCGGTACTGATTCTCCTTTGTATGTATAATTTAATACTCTGAATCGATTATCTTTAATACTCGGTATCCATTATGTAGGGATATACTCCAAAGATTCATTTTAGGTGCCAAACTTTGACTTTTAGATAAGTTTGTAATCAAATTGTTCGGAGATTTGAAAATCCTTTTGTTGAAAGACTGCGGCAGCTACAAATAGAATGTTCCACTTATGTATATGCTGTTATCGAAGTGGGATTTGAAGACTGATAGTTTTATTATTAAATGACATAGGTTGGAGTTCACATCTGATGAGGTTGCCTTAATCAAAGACATGCTGAATAGAGGTATTATATTTGACGTTGGCAGTGCTAGATCCAGTGAAAAAACATATAATGACATTCGTCATGACATTGAGAGAATGGATAATTCAACTCCAATAGATGATCTAGTGAAACAATTCGTCCTTTACCTACTATCCAAAATTTTTTATTTAATGACGAACTTTCGTATACCATCATCTATCCTGGAAGTTGTCAAAAATGTTGATAGTTTTAATACATATAATTGGCCCGAATCAATTAGGGGTTTCCTAGTTAATGAATTCAACCTTATTGCTACTAAATAATCAAAGGGATGCGCAATGGATTTTGTAAATGGTTTTGTCATGATTGTAATTATGAGTATTGTTATTTTGTTCAAAAGATATTTGATAAATTTCCAATTTCTGTAACAAATTTAAATTGTCTTCATTTTTGTAGATTTGTTTTCTTGAACATACAACCATTCATGCCATAGAGGATGAACTATCCCGCCCACGTTTTACTCGGTGGGATGGTAATTTTATGTTTAGTGAGAAAGACGTAAATAATATATTTACTGACCTTCAGGATCATGAGGTAGCATCACTACGTCTTTTCATTTAAATGTCTGCTAAAATTATATGTTTAAATATTTAAATTAGATGAAATATTATATTTTATACATATTCTTAGTCATTTCCAAGGAATAAAAGATGATGAGAAGGCTTTATTTCACAAGCCTTCAAATATCTCATCTAAGTATTCAAGTCTATCTCCACCTAGTCCAGCAAGTCCAATACGGGTGGCAAGCCCAATTAGGGTGGCTTGCCCACCTAAACATGATTCATCTCCACCTATTCCTGGTAGTCCAGTCAAGGTACAAAGTCCAATAAGGGTGGCAAGCCCACCTAAACATCATTCATCTCCACCTACTCCAGCTAGTCTAGTTCGGGTGGCAAGCCCAACAAATCCTGATTCATCTACACATACTCCGCCTGAATCAAGTCTAATAATAGATGAAACAAACCTGAAGATCTTAAATCAGGCGATATATAATCTTTTTACCAAGGACAATTTTACAAAGAAGAAACTAGCTTCGGTGAAAGCAACAAAACGTTTACTTAAAAAGTGTGTAGTGATTTTGGAACAAACTATTTTTGATCTGAAAGAGGAGATTTTTTATTTGAAAGAGGAGATAAAGAAAAAAGATAGTTTTATATTGAATTTCTTACAAGATCAGTTTCCTTCTTATTTTAAAATTTACAAGAATGAAATGTATGTTGAATCTTCTTCATATGCTACTGAATCTGAAAAAATGGTGTATAAGGATGCCAGCTTGAGTAAGGATGAGGAATTTGATCCATCCTTACAAACCGGCATAGCAAGAAGAGATCATCTTAGAAATGATAGAAAGAGAAAACTTGTATCTACCCCTTTTACAACTGGTATTAAGAAGAAAAAAATTAAACAAAATGAAGCTGACAAAGAGAAGTTCAGTGAGTTAATTCCAAGTGATGCTCCTGCAGTAGCACCTGAACTTGCTCCTGCTCCTACACCAGCTCATGCAACTGAATTTGATCTTGTTCCTGCACCACCTCTTGCAACTGAACTTGCTCCAGCTTCTGAACCAGCTCCTATACCTGCAGTTGCTCCTCCTCCTGATCCTGAGCCTGAACCTGCTCCAGTACCTTCTCCTGAACCTGCTCGTGAACATGCTTCTGCATCTATGGATGAATCAACCACGGGTCATGATAAAGCTATGATTGTTTATGAAGTTGATGACTCAAAATATATAGAATTTATCCCTGCACATCAAGCATTAGATTACTCTGGGCGATCATTAATAAGTGAAGATAAATGCATATTCATTGATAATTGCCTGAAATAATTCAAGGATAAGTGAGTATTATACTTATACCAACCTAAACTAATCAATACTGAGCAATAATCTTGTTTATACCAAGGAAAACCAATCAATACCAAGTACTAATCTTCATTATACTCGGTATTATGTTAAATATACTTGGTATTATATCAATCATGTGATGTATAGTACGTTGACTGGTTTTTTAATGCATTAAATCGAGTAGTACCGAGTAATACCAAGGTTTACTGATCGGTACTACTCGGTATTATATCAATCCTATGATGTATATTATGTTTATTATTTTCTTATGCATTATACCGATTAATATCGAGCTTTACGATTATGTTTTTATTTTTTATTAATCTTCTTTAATTAATGTTTATTGAATTATCCAGGGGCGACACTATTTTCGAGTTTGAATATGCAATAATTTATAGAAGCCAGTTGGACAAGTTATTACTTTCAGATGAGCTTGATAATAATCATGTGATGCGTTTGCACATTTATTAATCCAGAAGAATGCCCTTTGCCCCGGGCTTAATCAACATTTTCTTTATATTTCAAGTTTCCATTGGGTTAGTAATCATTATTTATTCCTTGCGTTTGCTAATTCTATTTAATAGTTTTAAACATGTTGGAACTAATCACCACTACTATTTTATCTTTTCCAGGGTTACTACGCCCAATCAAAAGAGATGAACACAACTAACTTCATATCTCATATAAACAGAACTGTTATTAGGAATGTAAATTTGATTTTTGTTCCTATAATAAACATTAAATATTGGACACTTCTAGTATGCAATTTGAGAAAGAAACGGTGGGAGTTTTATGATTTATTGCCGAAAAAGACACACAAAGTCATACTCCCAGAAGTTGTAAGTAATACTAATATTTGACTTGTAACTTAGGAGTAACATTATTATATGTTAATTTACTTTAAATTTTCCAGATTTCTCATTTGTACAATGATACAAAGAACGCTTTTGATGAATATATAACGAAACGGCCTATCAAAGGATTTAGAAACGTGCCAACATAAGATAACAACGATGATTGCGGCATGTTTGTTTGTAAATATATGGAAGTTGTGATACAACAACAACATGTTCAATGGTATTGTTATAAGAACTCGCAATCTAGTATGCCATTATTCATGGCTGAATTTGCATATGGCCTGTTATGTACTAAAATTCAATAGATTATAGACTAAATGATGAAATTATTTTGTATATTTCCCGTGTATATCTAATGTGTTTTAATAATTTGTTTACTATATCTAATGTGTTTTAATCATTGATGAGTACCGAGTACTAAAAAGGACTAATACCGAGCAATACCCACTAATCAAAGACTAATACCGAGCAATATGAAAATAGATCAGTACTGCTCGGTATTAGTTGAAATATACTCGGTACTATATTGGTGCAGTTCAGTACACATAGAATACCGAGCAATATTAACTTCTATGGACAAGTACCGAGTACTAAAAAGGACTAATACTGAGCAATACCCACTAATCATAGACAAATACTGAGCAATATGAAAACATATCGGTACTGCTCGGTATTAGTTAAAATATGCTCGGTAATATACTATTGCATTTCAGTACACACCATCTACCGAGCAATACCGATTTCTGTGGCCAAGTATCGAGTACTAAAAATGACTAATACCGAGCAATACCCACTAATCATAGAAAAATACCAAGCAATATGAAAATAGGTAGGTACTGCTCGGTATCAGTTGAAATAACCTTGATAATAAACAAGTGCATTTCAGTACACACCATCTACCGAGCAATACCGACTTTGTGGCCAAGTACCAAGCAATACCAACTAATTATACACTAATACCGAGCAATACAAATTTATAACCAGTACTACAAAGATCTCAAAATTATGAAATTCACATATACAATTAGAAAGTCATATTCATAATTGAAATATCTCAAAATTTCCAAATTACATGAAAGATGATTGACTGCCTGAATATCCAGTTGTAAAGTGTATGCTTGTTGGAGGATTCCTCTCTGTAGGTTTTACTTTTTTGGTATTCCTTTTCTTCAAGTGATCCTTCAATCTTGCATTTGATACAGCCTTTGGCCGGCACTTCTTAGGATCTTTAATAGTTTCATTACCTGCTCCAGAAATTGGTATGTTATTTATACCAATCTTGATTGAATGCACTTTTGCAGCCAATGCACTCATACCATCTATCACACATTTTTTAGCCTCCTCATTATCTTGTGTTTCTGTGCTAATTTTATATGCAAATCGGCATATATAATTTCTGAACATCAAGTTGCTGGACCGCTCAATAGGTTGGCAAGCATTAATACAAAGAGATGGGATCTTCCTGCCATAATATAAATCTTTTCGGGCACTGGCTGACCATCTTGGGAGTAAATATTTAGCGGGAATATTAACAATATCTAACTGTCTCATAACTCTCATGCAATGAAAATATAATATACCCATCATTTCGAATTTTGCATAGCTGCATTGAATGATACATTCTAAGTTGTGTGAATCAGTGGAGTTGTCTATGTTCTTTACGGAAAACTTTGAAAAATCTGAGGAGGAATGTTCAATGTTTAGTCCACCAAGTCTATGTAAGAACTCCACTTCAAAAAATAAATACAACTTTCTTGAATAAAATTTTGCAGCTTGCTTCAATATTGAGCTACTTTTCATATAATATTGTATATTTGTTTGACTACATCTGAATTCTTCATCTTGTTCATTCCGACGTCAAATCCTCAACACCTTCTCCAAACCTAGGAAACACTCAGTGATAGTACTTGTTGGCTTGGAATAACCATGACATACATGATTGGTAGACTCACTATGTTGGGTTCATAAAATGCCAAGGTTAAAACAATCTTTGTTGAATGCAGTTGATCACTTCTCCCTGATTTTATAGAGATCATTCAAACATTGATGACTTTGGCTATTTCCTTCTAAGATCATTTCAGTCCGCTTTCTCCCAAATTCCTCCACAGAATCACACTGCTTGAAACAATAAAAAAAATAAGTATTTTGACTCTGTTGTTGTTGTTAAAGCACTATACTTTTGAAGGAGCCTTCTTGTATATATGCCATTGGCACAATCGATGTCATGTATTAGGCAATGCAATCTCTATTGCCCTTTCCATGGCTTGGTCCTAATCAGTAAAAATAGTAATGGGATGTTTGTTATCCATAATTCTTAGAAATATTCTAAATAGCTAGGTAAAAGAATCAATAGTCTCCTCGTATAAAAATGCTACTCCTAATAGAATATTTTGCCAGTGATTATTCACTCCGATAATTGGGGCAGGCTAAGTTATATTTATTTAAATAATAACTTGTATCGAAAATAATCACATCCCCAAAACAGTCATAATCAATTATGCTAAGACCATCAACCTTGAAGAAATTCAACAAACAATCGTCTTCATCAATTTGCATATCCCAGGCAAACATGTTGTCATCGATTGCCTGTTCTTTAAACAACTTGATCAGTGAATTAGTGTATCCAGTCTCAATCTTGGCTCTTTTTTCTTTTTGGATGTAGTTGTATGCATCCCTTGTGAAAGCTATTTTTCCTCCCAGGTTTTTCTGGACGAAGTTGGATCATCCGGGACGATCAGTATAGGTTGTAAAGGAATTTCTGGACAGAGAAGTTCGTCCCAGGACGAACTGGGGTTTGTCTGGACGAAATTTTTCTAGAGAGCAACTCGTCCAGGTACGATTACTGTACACGTATGAATGAATTTTATCCAGAGGGCAAATCGTCCCGGGACGATTTGCGATCGTCCGGGACGATCTGGTTGGATATATATGAAAATGAGATATTTTAAAGAGAGAGAAAAAGGTAGGAGAGAGAAAATCGAAGGAAAAAAGAAGAAAATTGATTTTTGGGCTACTTCTGTTCGTTTTCGTCCGTAGCTGCAGTTGAGAAAGTTGACCGACTTGAGGTAAGACACATTCTACCTTTCTCAAATTTTCAGAAACGAGGATTTTGATGACTTTTCTGTTATGGATTTTATTTCCGTTAGCGAATAATTTTTTTCCATTTTGTACTGATAAATGTTTTACCGCGTAACTTTTGGTATGTTTCTAAGATGATAATTGTGCACGTTTTGAGTTTTTTCTGGAATATTTTTACCTGGTATTTTAAATTCTGTAGAATTTTGATCGAATAATAATTTATCTGGATGTCTGAATTTACTATCTCAGTACAATGAAAGTCTTAGAATGATGTTGTGTACTATCTGTTGTAATTTGGTAAATTTCTGAATCTGTAAATTTTGTAGAAATTCCGTATACTGCCGTTATGCTGCTGACAATTTTCTGACGTAATTCGATTTTCTGGTTTAAATGAATTATTGTGCTGTGATATCAAAAGGGAGTTATAAGGGGCCGGAATCCTTTGGGATTCCGTTGTCTGGGTCCGAAAAATCTGAAATTCTAAAAATTTGAGACTAAGTTCTGTTCTGAAAATTTTGTATATTTGTTCTGTTCTGGTGCTACAAGCACAAAGGGAGACATAAGGGGCCAGAATCCGTTGAGATTCTGTCAGTGTCAGGGGAGGGAGGCATAAGGGGCCAGAATCCGTAGAGATTCTGTAAGGGTCTGGGAATCTGAAATCTGATATGTGATTTGATGTTGAAATGTGATTTTATCTGATTTGAAATCTGTTCTGTACGATTCTGTTCTTCTGTAAGATTCTGTTTGTTCTGTAAGATTTTGTTCGCTCTATACGATTTTTGTTTATGAAGTTAATTCCATTTTTTTATATCAGTGATTTGACTTCTATTTGAGCAAGTGTATGTATTCTGATGACTATATGATTTCTATACGATTTATGTACGACTATTGGAATATCTGCATTTGATGTCAATTTCTGGAGATTTGGATTGGTGAGTGTAGTCTTGCTGAGCTGTTAGCTCATTCTTGTTTTCTGCGTGGCTTTCAGGTTCTGAGAAAGGGAAGGAAGTCTTGGACTAGAAGTTCTGTGTCTGATCAGTGATTAGGTATTTTGTACTTTTGATTTTTGTACATTCATGACTATTCTGTTTTGTTCTTTCTGTCTGTAGGCCATGAAATGTATTGTACATAATTATTTTGATAAAAGAAATATAAATGAATTGTTCTGTATATTTGGAAGTCTATAGCAGCTATGTGTTTCTATTTGTTTTTACATTTAGAAGAAAGTTCTGAAGCAAGTCCCAAAACTAGATCCTGAATTTCTAGTTTCAAGTTCCGTCGCGACCCTATGCGAGCGGGATTCGTTCCGGCCGGGTTGGGTCGTGACATCCCTCTTGGTGAACCCCAGATTACCAACATCTTCAACTTCATCAGATAGGTATGTAAATGTAACAATAGTTCTTATCCCTTCTTGTGACATTGATTTCAGAACAGATGCATTCTCATCACTAATGCTCCTAGATGACCTGAGAAAATGTTGATCATCCGGCCTAGCTAGTTCGTGATTGTGACTCTCTATAGCTTTATTCACCCCCCAATTCCCATCTTGACTCACTAAAAATCTAACCACGGCTGGACATCCTATTCTTGTACATTATTTTTGATATTTAACCTTTGTACTTATCTCAATCACCTTCTTGAATCCTTTGATTTGATTTTCCTTGTATTTGGTCAGAAATGGTGATGATCTTTCCGAACACTAAATCCAGTTGAATGTGTATAATGACAATTTTTTTCATATGCTTCCTTTTCAGAGTTGTAAACACTCTATGAAAAAAGATTCACACATCCAGTTTAGCATTATATATACATATCAATACTGAGCTTATACCGAGCAGGTTGAATGATCGGTACTAGGAAGTAATAAGTTTTATTAGCTCGGTACAAATGTGCTCTGAGTTTATAATGAGCTATAAAAATCAGTACTGAGCTTATATCGAGCTAATTTAATTATCGGTTCCATGTAATGATCAGTACTAGGTTATACCGAGTGAAACTTATCAACTGTAATGATCGGTACAACTTCAACCAACGTTTGATTTGCTCGAAACTTGTGTGCAAATAGCTCATACCGAGCAACATTGTCTAGTACCGATCAGTACCGAGGTATGTCAAACCCTGTACCAAGTAAATCTAATGGATTTTTATGATTTTGCTGGGTATAAGGTTTTACATATTTTTCATAGACATTGATGTCCTGTTCTATCCGCAATGAAACAATTAAAAAAAAAAATCAAACATTATAGATAAGGAATTACTTGTATTAAATCAGAAAATGCTTGATCAAAACTTAACGTCGGAGTTTCCTCAAAATCTTTAAAGTCTTCGAAATGAGTAGCTACATTCATACCTTCCATCTCCTCAAACACTTCACGATTTCCTTAGCTGTGGTATATGAACCCTAAAGACTGTATAACATCTTAGGTTTAATACCGAAAAGGTTATTATACCTGTGGTAAAAGCCACATATTTTTTTAGTTTTCGCGCCCAATTCATATACAATGCGACGGGCCGACCCGAAAACTTTTAAAAAACATGCTAAAGAGTATGGGTTGCCGTCAGGTCATTACGGGTCAGAGGACTGCTACGTGGCACGTAATTAAGCAATATCGAATGTAGCGCTATGTCAGGTAACCTGAGGCAATAAAATTTCCTCCATGACAGCGTAATGTGTGATTTCTTTGTAGATTATTTGGAGCAATGAGTTTTTTTTTTTTGGCGGCGCACTATCCGATATAACTTTCTATATATAATCATTATGACATGTAAGAAATCATAGAAGATCAAGAAAATTTGCTTAGTTCTCGGAATCTTCAGATTCAACATGACCTCGAAAAGCTAAAACTTACGTAAAAGAAAACATATGCAGTCTATACTGCTGGAAGTTAAACCCGTTCGATAATCCATGTGACTTTGATCAAAAGGCCTTTAAAAGGACAAAACTAATATCATGGCTTGACTCATTAAATCTTCACATTTATGCCAAAGAACACTATAAGCGCTGTTAAAAACCAATATAAACTTGAAAATAATTTGCATCTTATGTAATACTATACTCTAACAAATATTTGTGTTCATCAAATCATATAAGATTAAATCTTCATAATTTACTTACAATTAGTGTCGAAAAAATCATGATGTCGACATTTACATAGTTCTTTTTTAAAATAATATATTTTTACTCTATCCCTCCATTGAGATGATAATCAACTTTTTTTTCTTCATCTGTGACTTGACTGGATTTCATCAAAATTTCTTACAAATTCTGGGCAAATTATTACGTATGGTGTTCGGATTCATCCGGACACCAATCCAGGCGCACCAAGTTATCAAAATACATCGGGGATCCAGTGTATTTAGGTGACATGACGCATATGTATTGGGCGTCCGGACGTCCGGTGACCGGACGTAATAATTCGTCCAAATTATGAGCATCAGAATGTGGAGTGCGGTCCTGCGTAGGAGGATCGAGGGTCGTAATTGAAAAAAAGAAATTTTTATGAAAGGGACACTGGCTAGGGGTGTAAGTGAGCTGAGCAGGCTCTCGACTCTTTTATGGGCTCGCGAGGCGAGCTTATTGAGCTCACAAGTCGAGCTCGAGCTCAAGTTCGAGCTCGTTTAATAAACTAGCTCGAGTTCGAGCTTGAGCTGACTCGGCTCGTAAGCTCATGAGCCGGCTCGAATAAATATTCTTATTTTTAAAATAATTTATTTTATTTATTAAATTTAAATATTTAAAAAATTAATAGAAATCACATAAGTTTTATTTAAATGTTAAACATTTATTTTTTTCTAAATTTTGAATAAGTTTTAAAAAAAATCGCTTAAGTTTTTAAAATCCCGCCTAATTTTTAAAAATTCTGCCTAAATTTTAAAATTCCCGCTTATGGCTCGCGAGCCGGCTTGAACTCGTTTATAGTGAGACAAGCTCGAGTTTGAGCTTGCCTATTGAACTCGACTCGACCTCAAGCTTGAGTTCGAGCTCGCTTTCAAACTAATGAGCCGAGCTCGATAAGTGCCAAAACTCGACTCGTTTACACTTTGATTATTTTTAAGGCATCGCTTACCAAGAGGACAGGAGAGCTTAGGGACCATATAAATATTTTTTAGAAGTAGTATTTTAACTATTTTGTTTACTTTTAATAAATATAGTTACTTAAATTCTTAAATAAAATTTATCTTTTTATTTCATACATAAAATTATATATTTCATAATTCTATTTTAAGTACCCAAAAAAAAGAGGCTATAGATTATTCTTCAAGATTTTATGCTTTTATTCCACAAAGTACAATACCAGGACGGATCGTTTAAAATACATTTTTTTATCCAAATTTGGTCATAAAAAATATTAAAAATCCTAATATATATATATATATATATATATATATATAAGAAATATTTTTATTTATAAATATGTGAGACGACAGCTGAAAAATTACACCTTCACGTAAGCCCTCATATATTATTTGTACGGGTGCTTTTTATCTTCGAGGGTGCACCTTATGCTTTATTCTCTTATTTAACTCGTTAGGCGGAACTTTTATTACGTCCTCTGATCGGATGTAACTCTACGTTCGGTCAGAGGATTGTTACTCGGTTTTTGCTTGGTATTTAATCGGTATTGTTAGGTATTGTTTGATAATAACGAAGAATACTGCTCTGTGAAGATCAATATGGAGTAATACTGAGTAATCCCAAAAAATACCGAGTTTTTCTAGAAAAAACTCGATATTTTTTGGGATTACTCGGTATTGCTCGGTATTGCTCGTCATTACTCGGTATTTTATCTTCACATAATGATATTTCTCATTATTGTTGGTATTGCTCGGTGTTTGCTCGGTATTTCTCGTTTTGTGCCTGCGATCTTAATGCCGGCCGAATGTAGCTCTACGTACGTTCACCGGATCAAATAAAAGTTCCGTTAGGCGTTCACTCAAATTTATATCTTATTACTTAAATTGAAAAATCCGATGTGATCAGGAATTAAAATACGCATGCCTTGAACTTACTAATAAGTCTGAAATTAATAGCCGTTAAGCACATTTTTCGTTTACTTCCCTTAAAACTTGAAGTGCATGGTCATGACACAGATATCTGTACTAATTGGGTAAAAGCCAATGCTTGGAATCTATGATTTGCCATCCAATTGGGGATATATATCTTTTTGAAATTTCTCGTATGTAGCTTCCCTCTATATTTTACATTCAGAGCTGATTAATTGTATTAAATAAAATAAATAAATAAAATAAAAAATATCATCATATTTCTATACTTAATATTTATATACTATAATTAGAGTCCAAAATAATATTCATAATAATCACTACAGGCTACAAAAAAATTCATATAACCAAAGAATATAAAATAAACAAAAATATTTTCACTGCTAAGCTTCACACTATAGTTATTTACCTTTAATTAAAACCACAAAAAATCATATAATGAACTTATAAAATCTTACAAGTAACAAAAATTCATTACTTCAATGAAAGGTGAAATATTCAATATTCTCTAATTCTAGTCAATATCAATCAATAAGTAGCTTATATTAATATAATTAGTAAAAATTCTATGAATCTATAACAGGGGTTCTAGTTAAATAACATTAATTATCTATACTTTTAATGCTGATGGTTTAATTATATGCCTTTATAAATCATTAAGCATATATAATTGTCTATCAGTATACTGCATCATATATATATATATCAATCAGTTAAATGAACTATCAGGTGAATGCAATCATGAATACATTTATAAATACTACAGGAAATTCGCACAATACCGTTGGTCATTTGACCATCGGTACTATTAGTGATTAAACTGTCGATATTAAACACAAAACTGTCAGAATTTTCGGTGGTCAATGATCACCGCTAGAAATACTGCATGTATTTTCTTTAGGTGGTTACTTTTACCATCGGTTTAGCTATTATTTTTAAGTGAAACGTTTCTAGTGGTTATAACCGCAAAGAAAACAACTGGAAATGACCCTAAAATTGGCCGCCCCCACCTTTCTTCCTCATTTCTTTACGTTGCTCATATCTTTCACCCAAACACCCGCACCCTCTCCCTCGCCGTCAGCCTTGCCCTTCTAAGTGTGCTCGTTTCGTCAACAGCACACTGGCTACCGAACGCCGCCCTCACCTTACCCCTGATGCCCTCACTCTTGCTGTCGAATGCCCCTGAAGGTGATCTCCTCCATGTATCACCTTATTTTTTGCTTTAGTTATGGATGTTCTCTTTAGACATTTGCAAGAGGATGTACCTTGGTTAATTTTTGTTGTTGTTGATATTCTTCTTGTTGATAAGACTAGAGAGGGAATTAATGGTTAACTTAAATTATGGATATCAACCTTTGAATCTAAAGGTTGATTTTGAGAAAGCCTTAAGCCCATATCAGTTTTCTTTAGTCGTGATGTTTTCAGTAGACATTTTCAAGAGGTTATACCCTTATTTTTTTTTCCTTTGATGATGATCTTATTCTTGTTGATAAGACTAGAGCGGAGTTGAAAGAAAACTTGAATTAGGGAGGTCAACCTTAGAGTCTAAATATTTTCGCTTGAGTATATTTAAAACATGAATATATGGAGTGTAAATTTAGTAGTAATACACTTAGTGAGAGGATTAAGACTTTGGGCGATCAAGTCATTAATAAGAGTACACTTTAGATATATTGGATATCTTATTCAGAGTGAAGGTGAAATAGATGGGGATATTATCAACGTAAATCAAGTTGGATGGTTAAAGTGGAGGAATGCATCAGGCTTATTGTGTGATAGAAAAGTCCCCCTCAAACGTAAGGGAAATTTTTTTATGATAGTGGTGAGACCTGTAAAGCTTTATGGGGCCGAATGTTGGCCATTAAAAGAGAAGCAAAATACTAAGTTAAGTTTTGCAGAGATAAGTCACCTTAGATGGTTTAATCGCTTAAAACAGAGGCTTTCCAATGACTCGGATAGGAAAGTAGAGGTATTAGATTTGACTTATATTAAGAAAAGTAGAAGTAGACTTAAAAAGACTTGGCTATAAAATATTAGAAATAATATTTCTTTGTTAGATTTAAAGGAGAATTAAGGCTGCATCTTTTCTAATAATTTATTTAACAACTATGTAGGGAACATTTGTTTTAACATCCAAATGACTACCCAAGAAAAGAGATATTGGATGTATAACATATTATTGCCGAGTTGAAGATGATTGACAAATTAATTTATGGAAGGAATTGAGACTTTTATTTAAGTCCCATCTCAACTACTTTTGTTTAAGTACTCTGAACTGTTTAAATATCCATGCTCAAAGAAAAAAAAAACAATCATTCCTTAAGCCCGATGATGTAAAGGTTGATTTATATCGCAGGGGATTAGTTCTAGGCTACTGGATTTGGACATCACATGGCGAGTACGAGCCACACAGAGATACTCACACCAGCCAATTATCAGCTTTTGAAATAGTTGATGAAGATCAAATAAGTAGACCATAAGAAGAACTTATGTTTTATTCAATATGTCATAATTTAAGGGCTAGCGTGAAAAAGACTCCAAATGCATAAACAAAAAAATTATTTGAATTACTATATGCTACTCAAAAACCAATTTACAATAATTGTAAAACTTATTCAGAATAGCAATTGATGTTTCGATGCTAAGTATTAAAACTGAATATAATAACCCTCATGATTGTTTCAATGACTTTTTTTGGTCTTCTAAAGAAAATAAATCTTGCGAACAATTTAATCCCCAAAGATTTGTATCAAACAAATAAATTAGTATTTAAGTTGAGTCTCACCACTTTGAAAATTGATTGTTGTATAAATAGATGTATATTATAGTCCAAGGATGATGTGATAGAATTTTATTGTTACACCTACAATGCGCATCGATTTAAACCAAACTTGGGAAAATAACACCTTCAAAAGAAAGATGTTTCATTTTCTCATTTATTTTATTTATCGATTATTTAAAGACTTTAGTGGCTCTACACATTAATGAGTTCAGTAGGTCATATGAGATGCCATAAAAAGAAACTGACAAATAGTTATGTTCTTTCTCATCCTTCAGATGCTGAAGTATTAAAAAATTTTGATCAAATGCATGCTTCATTTGTTGCTAAGCCACATTACATAATATTGGGATTATGTGCTGATGGTTTTACTTCATACAGTCAGGAAGCTTTGTCGTATTCTTGTTGTCTAGTTCTGCTTATACCATATAACCTTCCCCCAGATATGTGTATGACTAGCCCATATAAATTCTTAACACTTATAATACCTAGACCATATCGTCCAAATGCAACAATTGATTTTTTTTTTTTATAACCATTAATTGATGATCTTAAATTCTTCTGGGAAGAAGGTTTCCTCACATGTGACAACTCATTCAAATAAAATTTTCTTCTTAGAGCTATATTGCTTTAGACCATTGGCAATTTTCTAGTTTATGGTATGTTATTTAGTTGGAGCACAATAAGAAAATTAGCTTACCCTTACTACAAGAAGAATACTAAATATTTTACAATGATTATCATCGTATGTAGGGATGTCACTTTTTGGTCACCGGTTGGGTTTGAGTTGAACCTGAAACTGACTCGGCACCATTCGGGTTAACTCGAACCCGACCCATTTTTATAAACGAGTCAATTTTTCGGACATGAACCTGACCCACTTCGGGTTTGCGTCAACCCTACCCAACCCATTATCCATCAAAACACCGATAGATAGGGGTCATCAATGGCTGGTCAACAGTCGATGCACCTGTAGCCGACAGCCATGGACAACGGGATGCAAAATATAAGGGTAGCGCTGCAACAGGATGTAGTGGGTAGACAGGCAGCGACATAACGGGCAGGCAGGCAGCGGTGTGGCAGGCAAGCATTTAGTTGCTCGGTGGGCAGACCATGACAGTCATGAATCATAAAGCATTACTGGGATAACAATGCTGCGAGGGTCATAACATGCATCACACGTGATTGTCCTCGGGGGCGATGCAGACAACTTCCATCAGGCCCATTTAGGATGGGCAGCGGGTAATTCCGAGTCATTACAGAGTTTTTGGGTCAACTCGAACCCGACCAAAATTTTCAAATGGATCGAAAACCTTAACCCAAACCCGATCTCATTTGAGTTTGGGTCAACCCGAACCCAAAGTTTTTGGTTTAGGTTTGAGTCAGGTTTTCAGGTCGTGTCCAATATTGACACCGCTAATCATATGTTCCTACCTCTTAATAATCCATTTAAGAGAAATAAGCAAGCTTTCATTAAAAATAGAGTTGAGAGGTCATCTCCTCCACCTAGACTAAGTGGTAAGATGTACTATAAAGACTTTTCTAATATTTCATCAATTATTAATTTTCCAATATTATCATAGTATAAATTTCTGAGATATGGTGTTCAACATAGTTAGATTAAAAAAAAAATATTTTTTGAATATTATCATATTGGAGAACAAATTTGATAAGACATAATTTGGATTTTATATATATTGAGAAAAACTTTTTCAATAATATTTTTAATACAATTATGGATGTTAAAGATAATATCAAAGATAATGTGAAAGGTAGAATAAACATTAAAGAGTAATTTTGATGAAAATTTCTAAAGTTAATAACAACTAGCTATAGAAAATAATGAAGCCCAAAGCACCTTACTGTTTCACGTTAGAACAAAAAAGATTAATATGTCAGTGGTTTCAAGGTTTAAAAATACATGTTGGCTATGGATCAAATTTAAGTCGATGTGTTTTAAATCCGTGATATTATTTGAACTAAAAAGTCATGATTATCATAGAATTATGGAGGTTCTCATTCTAATTATAGTATGTCTATTACCATAGTACATATTAAATCCATTGACAAAGCTTAGCATTTTCTTCAAAGCCCTATGTTCATCTAAACTAAGCAAAGATGTTTTACGAAAGAGTGAGGAGAACATACCAAACATACTATGCAAGTTAGGAAAAAATTTTCACCTAGGATTCTTTAATTATATAAAACATTTTTTAGCTCATCTACCTTATAAAGCTAGAGTTGGTAGACCAATATAATATCATGTGATGTACCCTTTTGAGAGGTGAAATTTGTTTTTAATATACTATCTTAAATATTATTGATTATAACTAATAATTCTAATCTTCTAGCAGATATTTAAACAAGTTGAAAAAATATATTAAGAATAAATTATGACTAGAATGATTGATATGTGAAGTATATTTATCTTAAGAAACCACACATTTTTGCTTTTACTACTTCGAACCCCTTCTTAGAAGTACAAAAATAAAGATTAGTCATAACATAGACTTTGATGTAGAAGAATAATTGCAATATGCACTATCAGTCTTTAGAATTTATGGAATGCCTAGTGGCAAATGTGTTAAAAGATTTCTTAATGATTTAGAAATCAAAATAATGACTTTATATGTGCTACTGAACAGTTAGAAACTCCAACCAATCTTAGAGTAAGTTTTTTCATAATGTACAAAAGGAATTATGTTAATTTTTAATACTTAAGTTCTTCTTGGATGATTTTTCACCAAGTATTTTGCAAGCAATTTTGCCTATAATAGATACTGCAGATGTTGAGCAACTTATTACAAATAAATTTTTAGCTTGGTTTTGATCTTACATGAGCCCTTAATTTCAATTTTTATTAATTTATATCTTATTTAATACTAGAAGCCCTAATATTTAAAAATTTTCTTAAGTATATAACCCCGGTAATAAGTTTTTTTATAAAGGTCCGCAAGCACTAGTACGGGGCCCAATATGAAAAGTAAACACCTGGCTAATATATATAGTTAATGGATTCCAATTTCATTCCAAATCATGGAGTGAAGGAAGAAAAATTAAAAATTAAAGAGTTTGTGTTAGAGGGAATACTTATGAAGAATATGTGTAGATTATTATAATATTCTGAATGAGGTTCTTGAGCTACAGTACTTAAGAGAAGATGAGAATCTTATATGTTTGATTTAGTACCAAATAGAAGCACAAGGGTTCATCGTGCGTATGTTTTAGTAGATGTAAAACATAATAAAAAAATATGAGAAGTTTGATCCATTTGTATTAGCATGTCAATCTATTCAAGTTTATTTAAGCAAATTTCTTAGTGATCACAGAAATAAGCAAGATTGGTTAGTTTTTATATAAATAAAAGCACAGTGTATAATTGACCAATAATGCATCGTAACAATTACACATTAAGAGGATGGCATGTCAGATTATAGGTCTATTGAAATTAATAAGATGTTAACTATAACACATAATGTTGAAATACAGTTAGCGGGTGTGAAAAGTTAGACAAGCTCTTCAATTGAGAACTTTGAAGAAAGTGAAGATACCTTGGAGAGCAATGAAAATATTTCTGATTCTGAATAATCATTATAATTTAAGTGACTAAATTTATTATAATTTACTTATTATATTGTAGTTTTTGAAAATCCTATTAGTAAATAAATCTTGATAAATATCTCTTATTAAATCATATTTGTTTGTAAATCATTATACATTATTTAATTATTTGTATTCGTTACAACTAAATATTCTATATTCTATTTTTTTTATTTATACTTATGTAAATTTCCATAATTGTTACAACTTAATTTTTTATATGTTACAATGGCTTACTAATAGCTTCTTCTACTACAGATGGCTTTAGGTGATGATCCTGCTCATAGATTCTTCACTTCAAAATTTTCTTATAAGAAATAGTTCAATAGTGGACCAAGTAGGTCTAGATATAGTGATGAAGGTCTGGGGCAGAGATTAGTTTTACCAATGATATCATCACCACCTCTTGGGAGTTAGTAGCATTCCCCCTCTGAGAAGGGTCAGAGACAGTCAGATTTAGTTATGTTTGGAGTACCACCCCCTCCTGGGTACTTCCTTCCTCCTATGTTTATTAGTCCTCAATTTTCCTCTCTAGATTAGACACACTCATATCTATTCTATCTATATTACTCTCCACCAAGTTCACAAACTGCTCCATACATCTACCCTTACCCTCCTTACCACCACCTCTATTATTACTCACCTCCTATGCAGTCAAAATAGGGTGGAACATCAATACATGCAAATGTTGGTGCTGGGGAGCCTACAACAGTAGTAGATAAGCGTGTATACATCAAGACTTAGCGTAATACGTAAGTTTAATTTATTTAGTAAAGGTATTGTAATTTGATCTATTACATATTATTGATAAAAATTTTAAATGTAGCTTCAATCCCTCAAGGCAGCCTACCCACAAGATTCACGACATCATATGAAGAAAATATGATGCTTCTCACTTATCATGTAAGAAGATCCCAAAGGAAGTTAGGGATATATGGTTCATAAAATTTTAGGTATATTTATTTGATATTACTTAAAACATTTTATTTCATTTATATTAATATTATTTATTATATATATGTTTTATAGAAAGATTTTAGGTGATTGCTGAATATTATATGAAAATCATAATAAATTTTGAGAGGAGTGAATCAAATCATCTTAGGGACATGTTCATAAATATTAGAAATTCTGGGCAGCATCCATTATGGATTGGAAAGGGAGTATGTACTGATTTGGGTAGAGCTTAGGTGAGCCCTAAGTTCATTAAATTGAGAAAGTAGAATTAGCAAAATAGAGTATCTAGATGTAGAGGTTTAGGAAGCTCTCTTCATACAGGTGGGTCTTGGGCTCGTACTAACATAGGTGAAGACTAGTAAAAGATTATTTTAATTAATTTAATAAATATAGGTTGGGGGGTTATGACATAGTTTCATAGGGATATGCTTATATGGGTAGTATATCTACTTCAAGATTTTATGATATTAGTGGATCTGAAGAAATTATTAGCCAGAGGATGCTACGGAGATGAGAAAGATTCAAAATTAGATGCAGGTGGAGATACGATCATATCGAGCTAAAAATCAGAAGAAAAAATACCAAGAGCGTACACCTGAATCTCAAGGCAACGAGAATACAGTGGATGATTAGTGTGGTTATTTATTGTTATTTATTTGAAGAACTATTTGATGTATTTGGAGCATGTGACTATGGATTTTATATATTATGTTAATTGTGAAACTTATGCATTATTATTTGTTTAAAGAACTATTTTTTATTATTATGGATTGTGTAAATATATCTGTTGATTATGTATTATTATTTTATATGAACTGTTATGTTGATTTTGGAAATCAAAATTATTTTATATATGTTTTGAACTGTGTGCAGGTAAATATGGAAATTGCTGTATATTGAAGGGGCTTGTCATTTTTTTACAAATGCAAAAGGTTTCTGGTAGCTAACTAGCACTTTGGCCGCCAAAAATTTTGATACGAGATAGCTTGATGTTGCCATTGGTAATAATTGGTGGCTAAGCAGCAGTGTGGCCACCGAAATTACTAGCAATTTTAATCGCGGTAATAAATCGGTAGTCCCCAACGATTTTTGGATTCATTAATTTCTTGTTATTTTAGCCACCAAAAAATGGCCGATGAGTTTTATATCCTACGTGATTTATTCTAGCAGTTTATAAAGCACTAAAAACTTTGAAAAGTCTGTATAGGTTGTTAAACCTATGTAATTGTCCCAAGCCTAACCAAGAGGGGAGTGAATTAGTTATTTTAAAAATTCTCTTAAAAATTTATGAAAACCATTTTATATTTTATGCAAAGAAAAATTTTCAACTACAAAAATTAAATTGTTAAAAAATTAAAATGTGGAAAATAAAAAAGGACACAATGATTTATAGTGGTTCGATCCAACAAGACCTACATCTACTTCCTGAAGACTCCCTCTTCAGGTATTGCACTATTACCAAAGTGACTCTCCTTTTGCCCCCACAGCAAGATGGAGAAGTCTTTACAAATTTCCTCTCTTCCACCAAACCCCAATGTGGCAGAGTACAATCATCCTTTCACACCCTCCAAGTGTCGGCAGAGTACCGTCATCTTTTCACACCCTCCAAGTTTTGGCAGAGTATTGTCGTCTATTCACACCCTCTAAGTGTCGGCAAAGTATCGGATCTTCTTCAAAGATCTTCTCTCGAGCAACTAGAAAGAAGAAAGGAAGAGTAGTAACAAAAACACAAAAGAGATTATTACTTTTGAGTAACTTGGTAAACTCTTCACACTTCACTTATAAGAACTCTCTCTCAAACACTCTTCTAAAATACTCTTTCACTTGCTCTCTAAGAAGTCACGAAGACTAGATTCATCCAAGTCAATTTCTAAGGACTTTTTATATGAAAGACACAAAAAACTATCTAGAAATTTAAAATTTTCAATTTCGAGCATATATGTTCATACAATATGATCGACAATCATACATACAAATAATGAAATAATTAATGTAGGTCTTATTACAAGCAAATTTTGCCACTAATTATTGCTATACTATCAATTGTACTTCCCAAATATCTAAGATGGAAGAATATCTTAACTTTTGTCTTTACTATCTTTCAACTTATTCTATTCATTTTTTTTCAATTAATAACTAATAATCAGCCATTTAGAACAAGATCAATATGACAACTAAAGCTGATTAATAACATTAAATAAAATATAAAAATATAAAATAGAAAAAAAAAACAATACAGTATTTATATAATTAATATTTACATTCTATAGTTAAAGTCCAAAATAATATATATGTATAATAACCACTATAGGCTACAAAAGAATACATCTGACTAAAGATCATAAAATAAAACCAAAACATCATCACTCCTAAGCATCAAACCATAGGTTCTTTACATTTACCTGAAATTATGTAAAATCACATAATGAGCTTACAAAGCCTGACACATAACCAAAACTCCCCACTGCCTTCAATTTAAGGTAAAAGAATTAGTATGCTCCAATGCTAGTTATTATTAATCAATAAATAGTGTACATCATATGACTAGTAAAATGTCAATAAATTTATAGCAGGGGTTGTAAAGAAATAATAATAATTATCAATCATTTTCAAGATTATGGTTCAATTATATACTTATACCAATCATTATGCAATATATAATCATCTATTAGTATACTATATCAATGTATCTATCAATATGTTTAATGCTCTATAATTCAAATGTAATTATGAATATAATTATAAAGAGCAAGGCAGGACATCCAGCTTTAATGTGGTGTTTTTATCCTTTGATCCTAATTATCATCCAATTTTTCTTTAGTCTTTAATTTATCACCAAATGTTGACCAATTTATAATCAGTCTTTATCTTACCATCATTATTCATTATCATATGCTAATTTACAGGTGGCATTTAATAATCATTTCTGAGTCATTATCCTCTATCCATAAGTATAATTCATTCATTAATTATTGCATATAACTAGGATGACACTATAAACCATTTTTAAAGAAAAGTCATTGACCCACCCTCCTATGTAGGGTATTATATTTTAACAACCATTCTGAATTAATTTTTAGGTAAAAAACCTTCCTTACTTTCTTTAATATACTAAATTTATTTTATATTAGTTATATCAATCTCTCCTTCATACATAAAATGCAATATGAAATACTGAAATATAAAAATTGAGAAAGGTTAGTATAATAATCTTCAAAAAAACCATATTTTTAATTTTACTTAGTAATGTTTAATATAGTTAAAATATTCATAAAATCTATATATATATATATATAAAGTTACATAGTAAATATTTGATAAATTAAGATAAAATACATTATTATGATTTAAGAGAGATAAATATGTCAAACTCCAATTTTTTAAAATCTAGAATAAGTTTCAGGCTACTTACGATGATCACAAGACTTTTTAGAAGTGATGGCTAAAAATAACCAAAAACTAGCTTTCTTTCTCCACCCTCTCCCTTCTCCCTTTCCTTCATAAGTAAGCAATAATTAAAAATGGGGAGAGGTGCTGGCTCTAGAGGCTTGTAATGCTTAAGTTTAGAATAAAAAATATATAAAAATATTATTAGTGTCCTAGCATCATAACACTCTAATCTAGTGTAACAATATGTCATATTAAATCTAGAATTACCATAAATTAGAGGCTCCAATATCTCAATGATGGTTTTTTTTTATTAATGTGCTCTCAAACCTAGTACTGCAGTGCTACCAAGCCTAAAAATGAAGAGAAACTATTCAACAAAAATTTTAAATTTTATTTTAAAATACTTTTTCATATTTTGGGTTGTTAAATAATGCACTAGATATTTTCATGAAATGATGACAGGGTATTTCGAGAGTATTTATATCAATTTATGACGGTCTTTATAGATAATATTTTGATTTATTTTATTTTTGAGGAGGATCATGCTTTATATCTAAGGATTTTTATGGAGACTCTAAGGTGACATTAGTTATATGCTAAATTTTTTTAAGTGTGGATTTTGGCTGAAGTGTATTTATTTTTCAGGATATGTGGTGAGCATTGCAAGTATTTTTATGGATCCCTAAAAGATTCATGCTGTTGCTGGTTGGCTGAGTTCTGCTACTAGTTTATTGAGTCCTATTACTGGTTAGATGAGGATTACTATTGTATATTATACTACAGGAAAATCATTCATTACTAGAGGAATTTTTGGGCGGAGTTTCGGTGGACATTTTGGTGATTTTTTGATGGAATATGATGAAACGACCTTTCCAACAATTGTTTTGGTGCTTTTACTGCAGCTAGTATTCCGACGGATCTTACAACAACTTTTAAATATATTTTAATTTTAATACTTTATTTAATTCATTTTTAAAGTTTAGTGGAAGAATGGATTTGAAAGACAAGCTAGTTAGGAAAATGAATCTAAAAAGAAATAGAGTTATCCTCATATGTTCTGAAGATTTTGAGCTTTGAAATGTTGGGGATGACTTTTTTTGAGGTGAGGAGAGTTATGACACCTACAAAGTCAGTATATCATTCAAACCATTTTAACTATACTAGATTCAAGGTAATATGTTAAATTTTTATATTTGAACCCTTTTATATAAGTCTGGGAATATTTTGTGCACATGCGAGAGTCTACATTTATTCTGAAATGGATTCCAAGGGTTTTTCTACAGGTTTAGAAAAGTTTAAAATTTTCCCATGGGGCATCAAAGTGTAGGTGTTAGAAGCCCTTCAACTTTAAGCTCCCTATTGTTGAAACTTGTGCAATATGAATTAGGTTGTTAGACCTAAGCTTATATCCTAGTGGCTAACCAAGAGAGGGGGGGGGGGGGGGGGGTGAATTGGTAATTAAAAATTATCCCTCTTTTGAAATTTAAATTGATAATAACTTTAGTGAATTTTTGTAGAAAAAGTTTTTCAACCACAAATTAAATAATACAGTAAAGTAAAAAAGCAAAGGCAGCGGAAAATAAAAAGACACAAGATTTATAGTGGTTCGGTCAAACACGACCTACATCCACTCCCCGGAGGCACCCTCCGATTATTGTACTAATACCACTAGTGATTCTCCATTTGCACCCATAGCGGAGAAGCCTTTACAAAAACTCTCTTCTGCCACTACCCGGTGCGACAGAGAACCGTCGTCCTTTTACACTCTCCAAGTATTAGAAGAGAACCGTCCGTCCTTTTACACTCTCCAAGTGTTGGCAGAGAACCGTCCGTCCTTTCACACTATCCAAGTATTGGCAGAGAACCCCAATTGTTCACACTTTCCAAGTGTAGGCAGAGAACCTTTCATCCTTTCACACTCCATGAGTGTCGGCAAAAAATCGGATCTCCTTGACAGATCTTCTCACGAGAAATCTAGAAGGATGAGAGAAAAGAGTGAAGTAATCAAAAATCACAATTGGAGATTCTTACCTTTAAGTACCAAATGAATCCTTCACGCACCAGTAATAAGAATCCTCCTTCAAACACTCTCTCACACTCTCTCCTTCACTCTCCCTTCAATTTACATGAAGATCAATAGGGAAAAAGATTACAAGACAGTTTTAAGTGTACCTTATATAAGAAAGACATGAAAAACCATCCAAATACTACTGACTTTCAAGTCTGTACATAGTTGATTGTCCCGGACGATCGTTAGATCGTCCTGTACGAAAGTATAAAAACAGTTGCATACGAACCCAATGTATATTGGTACGAACTGACTTCATACTCGATTATTGTCCCATATGAACTAAGTTCGTTCTGGGACGAACAGTTATATCAAGGGTTTGTTTGGACGAAACTGCAGGACGATCCCAAATTTTCAAGGAATAGAGGACATCATCCTGGGACGAAGATGAGTGTTTGTCTGGACGAATAGTTCAGGTCATGTGTCCAGAGAACTTCATCTTGATACGAACAGGATGAATCATATGGACTATCAACACAAAGTGAGAATCCAGAGCCAATCGACCTGGGAAGAATTATATACTTCATCTGGACGATCAATACAAAGTGAGAAATCCAGAGCCCATCGTCCAGTAACGAATAGTACACTTTATCTGGACGAATAATTCAATGTGAGAATCTAGAGCACATCGTCCCAGGATGAATAGGGAAATTCGTATGGACGATCAGGACTTAGAAAAATTTTCTCACTTCCTGTTCGTTCCATTTCTCTTCTGAGGGGATAACTGACCTGATCGTTCCATACCATCAGTATGATTTTTTAAGATCTCCCCAAGTGTGTATGTGCTAAGCTACTCAATAACAATTACAATCTCTCAAACTCAATAGAATGAAAAATACATACTTTAATTTCTAAACTATGATATTCTTAATTTGATTTGAAGTCCTCAGTATTCTGGAGTACGATTATCCTGAAATGTTAGTCCACACAAGAGCAAAAATAATTCTTCCAAAAAGTGTTAGGAGTGATACTTAAAATAATAATATTTGGAATCATCAAAATTATACAAGTTGCAAGAATGTAAAACATGCAAATAACAACTCTCTTAGCACCTATAATCTTGGAAAAACATTTGGTGTGACAACTCTTGGGGGTGCGCTGTGGTACTATAGGATCCCTGAAAGAGCACTATGGCGGGCATCATGTGGCCATGCATTGCTAGGCTAAATTTTAATAATGAAATATCTAAATCCACTATTCACCCACTTTAGTTTCTCCATAGAGTGACAGATTAGAGAGAGAGAGAGAGAGAGAGAGAGAGAGAGAGAGAGAGAGAGAGAAATGGATTTCTTGTGACATAAAGCCTATTTTTTGTGACTTCAATCCATTTTTAGCTAATGATACAGTTCTGAAAGTTGCTTGGATTGATGTAGGTGACATTTTATCTTTCTCAATTTTATAAAATATGATAATTTTTAAAATTTCTTAATTTAATTTAAACTTCCACATTACAAAAATGAGAATAACTTTACACCTGTAACACTTTTATTTTGTAACTGTATATAAGTTATAAAGACTGAGATTCTGAACATGTAGGTAATTTTCTTCTAGTTTTCACTAGGGATTTTAGGAACTTTTTTAGTGCTAGCATTCAGAGGCATAAGAATTGAAATTCTCAAAATTCTGTCTGATATGTAGTGCTTATTTACTTATATTTTCAACACTGTTATTTGAATTACTAAAAATAATAATTTTTATTTTGCTCAGTAGTAATTCATTATATTTCTTTTAACACTCAATTAAATGTTTAATAATTCATTCATTTAAAAATTTGATTGCTAAATGTGGTATGCTGAGCTGTGTAAGCTCGCAATTATTTTACCTTCCATTTTTAGGGTCTAAAAGAGGAAAAGGGTCAGTTAAGTAGTTATATCATGATATGATCTGAGTTTGTATATATATTTCTTTCTTTTGACTTTTATATAGTCATGGCTAGCTCTTATTCTGCTTTATTCTATATTCTAGTCTCTAGCTATGTACTATAGTGTAATTATTATATATTCCTTTTGATGATAATGAAAAGAGAACTTTATGTATGAGTTTATTTTTGGTATATTTATTTTATTAGTAGATCTACAATTTATTATTTATTTTAAAGTTAAAATTAGAGGAAAATTTTGAATAATTAAAACTTAGTTCATGCGGTTACTTGTTGGAAATTAATACGATAGGACCTATTCAGTCTTTGAGTTTTATCGAATTGGGTTGTGACACCTATTTGGTAAAATTACATACTCTTTCCTCATGTTATATTGGTCTAAATTTTAGATCTCCAAAATTGCAAGTAAAATTGACATTCCTCTGACCTTTGACCTACTTACTATGAAAATGGTTAAATTAACCTTTACTAAAGCTATCTTACAAGTGTAAAAAATGATAGGGTTATTTATCTTGTATAAGTGGAGAGTTTTAATAATTTATTGGTGAAAAAATTGTATGCTAATGCACTATATACCACTACACATTCATATGCTAAATGCTCCCAACTAATACAAGTGCATGTATCAATCAAATAATAAGTGTTATGATAAGAGTGTTGAACCCACAAGGAAATAGGTGAACCATAAGTGACTCTAGAACTTCCTACTTAAACTACTAAATTTATCCTATGCAAAAAACTAAGGTTTAATTGCTAGAACTACTAAAAATATTTAAAAAAATAGTTGAGATAACCAAATTAAATATATTTTGGACTAATGATGGTGAATGAATATATGTTCTCCTAAGTATACTCATATAAAATAGTTGTGAATTAGAGCTTATGCACTTTTAGATCTTTGTAAAGCTTGTAAAGGTTAATAAAAGGTTTATGGCCTCTCTATAATTATTATATCTCCATAAATCCTAGAATCCTAATCATCCTATGTCTCATAATGAAAGCATTCCATTTCAATACTCCTAATTATTTCAACATTCCTCTATCAATGCAATGTAACATAATAGATTTGAAATTTATTAATGACCATTACATAGCTTAAATTAAGTATGGGAGATATAAATAATAATAATTTTCAATTATTTGCAAGACACTATATTAGGATATACACAAATTTTCACGTCATCAGCTTAAAATTAGAGTTTAGTTGGCCATAAAAATAAAATGGAACAAAGTACATTCCATTACTTGCTCAAGCAAAGATTAAAAATAGAAAATATGAAGAAAATAACACCCAAATGAATAATCCCAAATAATCATGTAGATGGATTCTTCCCTAAGTGATTCACCCCTTAAACCTTCACTCTTTACACGCCTTTCCACTCATAAGTGTGATTTTTCTCTCTATAAGGATTACCAGCCACTCCACTGTATGTCACTCACTATCTTCTAGTTTCTCTCTTACAAAAATAAAAAATATAATTTTATACTTAAATGAAAATAGACGCAGTCACCTTAGTTCTCGACAAGGTGGTGTTGTGATGTTACAATATGAACAACATTGTAGAACTACTAAAAGTGCTCCATTACAATGTTTGAATCATCTGGTGTGACTCTTAATTGATTTAGTATGATGCTTAACTGATCCAGTGCGAGGCTACAAAAGATGGGTGGCGCTTGCTTATGTCATCCGACACTACGATACTTCCGAGGATGACGCTTCAACATTGAATTATTTATTATTTTTTCTCAAGATTATGACACTGCAATGTTCACTTATAATGCTACGATGCAAAGTTACATTGCGGTGTTGAACTTTGTTTCACTAGGACACTGAAGTAAAAGAAATTTTCTAAAGGCTCCAACATTGCAATATCATTCCCTGGCACCAGGGCATTCAGGATGTTACGGTGCTGATAGTTCTGACACTCGAGCATTGGTTCTTAATTTTGTAATTTTTGCTCCTCTTTATGAGACATTCCTATAGAACATCAAATAAAACACACATCCTTAGGGGAATTTAATATAATAAAATTAAACATAAATTTTGCTTAACAAATTCTCCCTAGCTTAAGCTTTTGCTTGTCCTCAAGAAATTATGTCTACACCATTAATCAACTTATTGTTCCAACTAAGAAGAAATTATAAATTAAAAATGATTAGAAAGAAAGATAATACTCCACTATATAGATGTGAAATACAATAATCAAAATGTGGTAATTTTAATTTAAACAATCATGAATAAAGTATCCTAAGAAGTCCTCTTCATTAATACCTGAATTGAACTCCTCCGCTACAAGTGATAGTGCAATTGGACTACTTATTTAGATTGAATGGTTAATCATTTAGGAATTGATTATATATTTTTTAATTTTTAAATTCATTTATAAAACTTTCATATGTAATAGCATACTTACATTGTACTTTTAAAATTAAGTATTAAAATCCTTTAGGAATTCATCATCCTCAGATACCAATATTTTATTAAAATCCTTTAGTATTAATTTTTCTTTAGCTTTCTCTTTCTTTTCTCTTCATCTTTTTATATTTCATTTCTTTCTTTTAATGCACATGAGTATTAAAATAATTATTTTATATATCTGATTAACTTTACCCCATCAATTGACCCTAAATTAGAATTATGTAAGGATTGTACAAGTTTACTAATTCCATACTTGAGTTCATAATGAGTATTATAAATTAATCTATGTACTTCCTTTTTCTGAGCTTAGCCACTCAATCTTATAATCAACAGTCCTACTTAGGTGGTATAGCGTTGAATTTCAAAAAAGAAGTATTAACTTAGATAATTTTCCTTAGTTCCATGTAATGATTTTTAAATTAGAAAACATTATTCTTTGTTCATTCATTTTAGCACCTATAATTGTATTATTCTTAATTTTAAGTAATTTTTAATTTCAATTTATATATTGTTGGTCAAATGAGTTATCAAATAGCATTTATAAGAAAACATTCCAACAATTAAGTAAATAAAAAATTTAGGTAATGAAAGTTTACATAACAACAACAAAAAAACAAAATATTCTAAAGTGTGTAAGTTACGAAATGAGCAAAGAAAAATACTAAAAGAGGATTTTTTATTAGAATGATAACAAGTATAAAAGGCTGCAATAATAAAGTTTACTCAATCTCCGCTACACTAACATGTGCACTAATGCACAAACCGTGGACAAGAGTAACTAGCAACAACATCATCATTGGAGGTTTTCAAGAAAAGAAAATAAAAAAATAAAGAAGTAAAAAAAAAAAAAAAAAAAAAAAAAAAAAAAAACACAATATCATATAAATAATAGAAATTAGTATCAAACATAATAATGTTTGCTATCACTAATGCACAAACCATGGACAAGAATAACTAGCAACAACATCATCACTGGATGTTTTCAAGAAAAGAAAATAAAAAAAATAAAGAAGTAAAAAAAAAAAAAACAACAACAAGAACAACAACAACATCATCCTCATCTATATCTCTCTTAAGCAAAAAAAATTAAAATCAAAGAAAAATAAAACAACAAGGACTAATCTCAATCCTCTTCCCTATTTTTCTTATAATCATCATCATATGTTGCTGTCGGTGGGTGCCAAACATAGAGTTTTCCATGAATGGACTCCTCTTAGACATACTAACTAATGCTTTGTTGAACCGTGAAACATAATTGCACTTCCTTTCATATCCATCACGTGGGGACAAATTAAGTGATTTGACATCCCTTTCCACCACTCCCTACTCTCTTCATAGAAAATGGATACTCCTATCATCTGCTCCCTATAATTGACAGCCTGATCACTTAAATACCTAGTGGTATAGGCACTATGACCACTCGAATTGGCCTAATTGGTCAAATGTGGTTCACTAGGTCCTCCCTCTTCCTCATCCCCCTCCTCTTTAATAAGCAGTAAATACGCAGTATCCGAACCTTACTATGTGTTCGGATTGCGTACACAATAATTTCTCCCTCTTTAAAACTTTCAATTTTCTGCTTGGTGAGAGTATAAATACGAAAAGGTTGCTCCTTACTCAAGTGACCTGAAACACTAATGGCTACACATATGGAGTACACTAAGAAAAGTACTTGACCTAGACCTATAGAGGCAGAGCCTTTAATGACATACATCAAGGAAGAGTGAATTAGTTTCCAAACATCAAGGAAGAGTGACCCACTTGGATAGCATGGTTTAAGATTGCATGCTCACGAGTCACCTTATATTTTTTCTTGGAAAAAAGATGCAAAAATAAAGTAGTGCTAGGTCGTGGAATGTTTAGTTAAATAGGATGCTAAAAAATTAATCACTTTTCCCTCTTTCTCTTTCCACACAACTCCGCGCCTTGGACAAGCAAAAACTCTTCTCACTTTCTACTGTTCATCCAGACGAAATTAATGGTTCGTCCCAAGACGAACGTCTCTGTATTCTCACCGTGCCCTGTTCGTCCAGACGAGAAATAAGGTTCGTCCCAGGACGAACGTCTTTGTATTGAAGCTTGCTCTTTTCGTCCAGACGAAACCTATTCGTCCCAGGACGAACTGAACCGACTTACGTCAGTTGGTTACGTCCTGAAGAATTTCGTGAACTGACTAATGTAATAACTGTTTCATACCGGACGAACTTGGTTTGTACGGGATGGTTAGCCTGTACGAAAATAATTCGTACCAATATACATAAGGTTCATTTCCGACCCTTTAAGTAAAATCATCCAGAACGATCCACGATCGTACGGGATGATCTACTGCATACATAATTGAAAACTTACAGTTTTTGGGCAGTTTTTCTTGTCTTTTGTATAAATAGTTCAAATTTGACTGCCGCCCAATCTTTTTGCCATTTGATCTTCATGCCTATTGAGAGAAAAGTCAAGGAGAGAGTGTGAGAGAGCATTCAAAGGAGGATTTCTACCACTGGAGCGTGAAGGCTTCACTTGGTGTTTAAAGGTAAGAATCTCTACTTGTGAATTGGGATTACTTCACTCTTTTCTTTCTTCCTTCTAGATTTCTTGTGAGAAGATCTGTCAAGGAGATCCGATTCTCTGCCGACACTAGGAGAGTGTGAAAAGACGAAGGGTTCTCTGCCTACACTAGGAGAGTGTGAAAGGACGGACGATTCTCTGCCAACACTGTGGATTGTATAAAAGGACAACGGTTCTCTATCGCACCGGGTAGTGGTGAAAAGAGTGTTTGTAAAGGCTTCTCTGCCTTGCTGTGGGTGCAAAAGGAGAGACACTATTGGTATTAGTGTAATACTCAGAGGGTGTCTCTGGGAAGTGGATGTAGGTCTGGTTTAGATCGAACCACTATAAATCTTGTGTCTTTTACTTTACCTTTTTTATTTTTCGCATTTTTCTTTTGCTTAAAAAACTCTGTAGTTGAAAAACTTTTCTATAAAAAATTTCATTAAAAATTTCATTTTGGTTCTACAAAACTTCAAAGAGGGTTAAGTTTTTAAAAATACCAATTCACCCCCCCTCTTGGTAGCCTTGGGACATTAACTTAGGTCTAACAACCTATTCACTAAACACAACAAGTGGTATCAGAGCCCTGTTTCAAAATCATAAGTTTAAACTAATTTTTGATTAACGTAGATGGCTAATTCTGAAATCGAAATACACCTGAGGGTTACTCTATTACTAGACCTCCATTGTTTGACAATATACCTTTTAATTTTTGGAAAACACGTATGTCTACTTTCTTACAGCCACTTGATTATCGTATATGGATCCTAGTCCAGGAAGGTTATACAAAACCAACTAGATTAGTTGATCGAGTTAGGGTAGAAACACCTTTTGCAGATTGGATTATAGAAGAATGTGACTTAGCTCAACTAAATGCCAAATGTTTAAATAGCTTCTTTTGTGCTTTACTTGATTATCGTATATGGATCCTAGTCCAGGAAGGTTATACAAAACCAACTAGATTAGTTGATCGAGTTAGGGTAGAAACACCTTTTGCAGATTGGATTATAGAAGAATGTGACTTAGCTCAACTAAATGCCAAATGTTTAAATAGCTTCTTTTGTGCTTTAAAATCTGAAAACTACATGCGGGTTTCCACTTGCAAAAGTGGAAAGGACATATGGGATAGACTTTGTATAACTTATGAAGGAACTAATGAGGTTAAGCAATCAAGACTCAATATCTTATTACATGATTATGAGTTGTTTCGTATGAAACCAAATGAATCTATTTCTGACATGTACACAAGATTCACACAAATTGTCACTTCTTTGCATGCACTTGGTAGGGAATTAACTAATGCTGAAATGGTTAATAAGATTCTTCATTGTTTACCTACTGCTTATGATGCTAAAATTACTGTAATTACAGAGTCTAAAGATCTAAATATTTATTATATTGAAAATCTTCTTGGTTCACTCATTGCTTATGAGCAAGGAGTTAGTCAAAGAAAGATTGATGCAGGTGAACCACAAAAGGAGAAGAATATTG
>NW_021319073.1:240680-256786 GCF_001605985.2 Dendrobium catenatum | reverse complement strand
ATCTCTAAGGTTAAAACCACTCATTCCTGTAGTGATCCTCATCTCTGCCACACTTAACTTAGTATTATGCTTCTATTTTAATGGCCAACATTCGGCACCATAAAGCATTGCAGGACTCACTACCATCTTATAGAATTTTCCCTTAAGTTTGAGGGGTACATTTCTATCACATAACAAGCCTGATGCATTCCTCCACTTCAACCATCCAACTTGAATTCTGCTGATAATATCCTTATCTATTTCACCATCACTCTGAGCAATAGATCCAAGATATCTAAAACGTGCATGTACTCTTATTAATGACTTGATAACCCAAAGTCATAATCCCCTCACTAGGTCTATTACTGCTAAAATTACACTCCATATATTCCATTTTAGATCTACTCAAGCGAAAACCTTTAGACTCTAAGGTTGACATCCATAATTCAAGTTTACCTTCAACTCACTCTCTAGTCTTATCAACAAGAAGAATATCATCAGCAAAAAGCATACACCAAGGTACATCCTCTTGCAAATGTCTAGTGAGAACATCCATGACTAAAGCAAAAAGATATGGGCTTAAGGCTGATCCTTGATGTAACCCAACCGAAATAGGAAAATACTTGGTCAATCCACCTTGTGTTTGAACACAAGTAATAGCTCATGCATACATATCTTTAATGATATGAATATAAGCATTATTGACTCCTTTCTTTTCAAGAACTCTCCATAACACTTAACATGTAATTCTTTACACTAACAGAATTGGGTTGCATCCTAATCAGCTTAAAATTTATAGTCTTCAACCTATCTTTGCCTATATTTTTCATTTTGGTTATAAAACATCACTATAATTCCTCAAATGCTCAAAACTTTGATCATTCATTTTTTTTTTTTTTCTTAAGATTTATTTTAGTGTATTGGGTAAGGCTTTATGTGGGCCTACTGCTAAAGGAAATTGCTAACTGCCTTAATCGATTCTCCAAATTTATAATGGTAGCATCTTGTCTCTATAATTGGTTTCTTACATGAAGCACTAAATTCTCCATATGTATCTTTCAATGTTTAAATTGATTATTGTGATTCAAGCCCAAGTAATAAGAAGGTTTGGGATTCATTAAAGGTTGTTGAGGGTTATTCAAAGGTACTATAGGATTAGGTTGATTGGAATCCACTAATTTTCACCATTATTACTACTCCAACTAAAATTAGGATGGCACCTCCATCCTGGATAATAAGTATTTGTGTAGGGATTTTTAGGTCTTCCAATTACATTCACATTCTCAATCCCTTGAGCACTTGGCTCACCAATAAAATTAAATTCATTCTCTTCCAAATGTATATGTGATCCTAATATGGAGTTAACTCTAAAATTATCTAATTTCTTAGACATGGATGCTAGTTGAGCAGCCACAATTGATAAAGCATCTGGCTCATATCAACAAGCTACTCTCTTAGGATTCACTATAACAAATGGCCATTGGAAGTTATTTGTTACCATCTCCTCTAACAAGGCATAACCCTCATAATTCTATGCTTCACAAAATCTAGAATTTGGTTATTCCAACTAACTTTTGCATTTTCTCATGGAGAATTCTTAATGTTTTGATCCCTATGCATGATAAGCTTAAGAATAAAGAAATTTTCATTACTTAGAAATGTCAATGTTGTTACCATTAGGAGACTATTAAACATGTCTTTTTGGATGGGCCTATTGCCATCAATGTGTGGTATCTCTTGAATAATGCTATGGGGATTAATATAACCTATGATATTACTACTCATTCTACTCTCCTTGCTCACTAGTTCCATCATAGACCTACTGACCATATATTAACTATGTTTCTATGATAGTTCTTTTGACTTTTTTAGATTGAAAGAAAAAATTGTAAACATCTTGGTATCATCATGAGATCTAATAGAATCATAATAGCCCTTAATAATAAAAGTCATCAACTTGTATCCAAGCTGCTTCTTCCAAAACATTTTAAGAGCAATAAGATTTGGACCTCTTTTTTTCAAGTCTCTTTTGCATCTGATAGCAAGAACTTACACTCCAAAATTTTATATTAGATGCATGAAGCCTTCTTTGGCTCAATAAAAATTAAACATTGAAAAGTCTCTCTCTCTCTCTCCTTAGGGCTAAATGTGGTGGAATTTTTAGAGATTATCAAGGTGCTATGTTGGTTGGTCTTGCTTCTTGCCTTCCTGCTTGTAAGGTGATCGTTGTTGAGGCTTATGCTTTATTGATATGCCTTAAGTTTTCCTTAGACCATAACTTCAGTAAGATTTGGATTGAAATTTATTCCTTATTATTGGTTAATCTTAATAATAAAATAATTACAACAATGCAAATTTGTATTATTTTTTTCATGAAAATTATGTGCATTCTTAATCAGGTTGATTTTGTGATCTCTCATATTTTTAGAGAATGTAACATTTAAGCTGATTTACTTGTTAAAAATGGATTACTTTATCTTGCATTGAATTATTTTTAAGATTGAATAAGCTCCATGTTTGAAAGGGTATATATGGTTAGGTTTGACAAACTAGGCATGCCTTATATGAGGAAAAAATAGCCTTACCATCCATGAACTTGGGGTTCATTCGGCTATGGAAGTTTTTCCTAATCATGGTTCTTTTCTACTATTGTACTATCATTTCCTTTAGTATTTTTTATAAGGATTCTAGCTATTGCTAGTTTTCTTCATTTTGGCCTTTGGTTGATGCACAACCTGACTGGATTTTTCTTACTAGGCTAGTTCTTTTTGTTATTCTTTTTCCTAGCCGATTGGGTTGTTGGATGAATTTTTTTTCTTTAGGTTCTGTATTTTCAATTGTTCCCTCCCTTAGTTTCTATTTATTTTGTTATTTTAATTTGTATCAATCTTATGGGTGTTTATAATTGGTTTTTAATTTTTCATGTCTTGCACCTCTTTAGGATTTGCATTTGGTTGAATGTCTTTTTTGGCTTTTGATGCTTTTCGTTGGTTATTTGGTTTCTATGTCTTGCTAATTTTATTTTCACCTTGGGTAGTTGTTTGCTGATGGCTTCTTTCTTCTGGGTTGTATTATTAGCATTTTGTTTGCTGCTATTTCAAGTTTTTTCTTGTTGTTTCCTGTTGTTGTTCATTTTTCTCCCTTGTTGTTGGTCATTGTGCTTGGGGTATTATTGCTTGTGGGTTTCCTTTTCTTATTATGGTTTTGTCTCTCCTTGGGTTGTCTCCTAAGTATTCTCTTGTATGTTTCTACTTATTTATTTGTTCATATGTTTTGGCTGCTTCTCTATAGTTCTTATTTTCTCAGGTTTGGACATTTCTCTTGATCTTTCTCGCCTTCCAGGTACATGTACTCCTTTTTCTTTCTACTTTGGTTCTTAGTCTTGTAGGTGCGGTTTTTGGCTTTTAAGGTTTTGTCTTTGTTGTCACCCTGTTGCTACTCCAATTATAGTTTTTTTTTTTGTTCAGGCTCCCTAGCTATATTTTTTTCTTTTTTATATGCTATGTATCTAGTTAGGGATTGATGGCTCTATAGGTTTTATTTTCTTTATATTGTAGCTTTTTTAGCATCTAGCAAGCTATTGAACCCTTTAAGGATCTTGTTCACTTTTGTTGATGAAGTAAAATCCCTGCCCATAAAAGGGCTTTCTTTAAAAAAATAAAAAACTCCATCATTTATCTCTTTTATTACAATCTAAGCTAGCTAGCTGTTAAATAATATTACTTTCTCTACAACAATATCCTTTAAAATGTCATATGAAACCTCACTTCCAATGTAGCTATCATCATTGGTGTAAAGAAAGAAGGATAATGATTTCTTTCTCTATAACTTCATCATTGACTCTTTTAAGAGTCATATCACCAAAAAGACAAAAAAAAGTAGCATTCTTGTTTTCTAAAACATAAAAATTGCCTTCAAATCATGTTAAAGAGTTCCATATCCCAATCAAATTATTGATAAAAAATTCTTGAACAAAATTTTTATTCTATAATATGCTACTTAACTTCACAATTACAATTAAAAAAAAAACTTCACAATTACAATTACTAAAAGTGTGTGACATTGTTACTCATCCAATATTTGTTTTTGGACAAGAATCCGTAGTTGCTATAAGTAAAAACTAGATTGGTTTTCTCCAACAAAATTAGTAATAATTTTTAAGCCGTGTTTACCAACTAAATCAAATAACAAACCATAGTAATCTAATTGAAAAAAAAAAAAAAAAAAACTTTCCTCCGAGTGTTTTTATTGTATGATGCTTCAATTTTACCATGGTAATACATGCATTTAAACACTTGTCTTTTGTTGCTTCACAAAACCAGCAACAAAAGTTATTCTTCTTAGATTTACTGATCTCTCAACAAAAGCAAAAGCATGTTCCTTAATTATCTAACGCTTAGAAAAAGCCCATTTTTATAACTAATGGTACAAAGCTACAGCCATAGTGCACCAGCATCCCTAAGCAACTGAACAAGATTGCCACCAAGATGAAGTGACATCACCTTATCTGTAGTACCTATCAATCTTCCTCCAATAAATACCACTGGAACTGGAGGATTTCTTCCAGTAAGCTTTGCAAGTGCCATCTGCATCTCCCTTCCCTGCGGCTCCTCATCCAGCTCATGTAGATCAACATTAACGCCGAGGTCCACAAACAAACTCTTTACTGTGTGGCACATGCAGCATGAGCTTAAGCTGAAGATCACTACCGGCTTTTGGGAGACCAACCAGTTAACATTCTCCATTAGGACTCCTTCAACTTGCTACAAACACAATGTGACTGCTAAAACGAGAGAGAGAGAGAGAGAGAGAGAGAGATCCTTACTGGATGCATTGTTCGGGTAATGGCAATACTTATTTATATAGCATGGAAGGTTGCTTTCACATTCAGAATATTTAATTGCAGTACAAAGAACCAAGGATAATAGATATGACATGATGCATATAAATCTAACTTTGATGATTGCTGTGAAAGTAACAAGAGCCTCCTTATTTTAAAATGGAGAAGAAGAGTTGAACTTGGTTGACCTCTAGGTTCTTTAATTAGTTTAATAATCTGATAACTGTATATGAGATGCTTAGAATGTTTGCAATATTTGAGAACTATATAGCCCATGTGATGCATGCGTACAACGTATTATATAAAGAATGTTCATATCCTTTGGATGACAGAAGATAAGATTTGGATTCTTTTCTTTTCTATATTTTGGTTCGATGCAAAGTATTTTGTGACTTCGACAGTTTTCAATAGTGTTAACTAGCATTGGCTTCTATATTGCTTGGCCTACGTGATCTGATAAAGAATATTTAGATTTACTTATCTTCATTCATAAATCTCTAATGTCCGATCAGATACGACATTTTTTACTCAGTTCTATGGATCTGTTTAATAATAGTAGTTGTATGAATATGCAATCGGAAGGACCAAGACAAGCCATGGCCTTAGAAGCAACTTAACAATATCTGATTCCGAGAGAAAGCTCTGCAACACCCCTAATGAAAGTATGATTATCCATCAAGGGTAGCATTATCAAGCAAATGAGAGTTGCCAATTCCCCCACAACTACCTCTTTCCACTAACATTAGAGGATATTGGTGGTCCACCAAGAATTTCTTTACCACAATTTGGTGGAATTTTGTGATGTTGAGGGGCATCTATTTTTGCAATGTTAGTTTGGAAAGTTTATAGATTTTTTGGAAATCGATCTTGCAAACTTTGTCGACAAACATTACAAGTGATTGATTTCTCAAGAGAAAACTAAGTACAATACAAATTTTGTAGCCTAGTATTAATAGCATATGATAATCCATAGTTTGATCTATGATTTCTCTCAGCACGTTTGTAATCAATTTAATATTTAACTTTTTAAGCATTATAGTTGGCATCACCTTTTATACAAATAAATATTCTATAAAATTTTTGTCTACTGTTATCACCTAGGTGTTAAATTTATCTAGTTGACCTAGATGATCGACATTACCTTGGTTTATAGGATTTATGATGCAAGGTCTAGTGCGAGGCACCCAAATCAAGACCTAAAACTCTTTTTTATATATTTTTTATTTTGGTTAAAACCCTCTGTGGGGCCTACGCGTTAATACAAAAAAAAAACGGTTACAAAATCCTTAGAAGGATCCTCGAGCTAGCTATTGCTCATAAGAGCTACAAGAAAATGAAAAATAAAACCTAAGAGCCGGTGGTTCCTTTTTCTAAGATTACATAAAAGACATAAAAGAAACCTCGGGCTGCAAGTAGACAGCTCCCAAAAAAGGAAGAGCAGATTAATCCCTTTCAGCACATTCTTCCTACAAATAAATTGGTGAAGATTGAAAAGAAATAGAGAAATACAAACCAAAAAAGCCTTAGGATCATTGAAGCTCCGTGAAATTAAAGAGAACTTTTGCCTGCAAGGAGAGCTCAAGAATTAAAGACCAATTAGACAAGTGGTAAATGAAACAATAATTATACCCAATGATGTGATTCCAATTAGCATGCCTATTAGTAGGAGAAGATAATAACCCCATCCGACCCTTCATGGCCGAAAGAATATAAGTAATGCCCCAACCAGCCAAATAGATCATCTGAAGCACATTCTCCCTCATAAGCACAATAATATAGAACCTGTTACTCATATAAATACCATATATACTCATATTGGTCGTAACAGAACCCCCAAAACTAAGAGGGTGAAAAAGAGACAGATGCACGCGCCCCTCCACTACGGGAAAACACACGAATACCGTCGGATTTTCCGGCGGAAACTTTTGGACGGTAATAAACGGCGCAGTCACCGGCGGATTTGTTCGACGTAAGGTTTGCGTCAACTGTTCCGGCGCAACATACGTCGGAAATTCACCGACGCCTTGTCCGCCAGAAAAACCGACGGTATAGGGATGCCTGAAATTCATTAATTTTTTACTCTTATATATAGGTTATGGATATTAGAAATCAAAGAAGTTGGATGTATAACCGCCGGTAATAACGGGTTTTCCTGTAGTGCTCCAACACACATAAGCCAATAACAAGGCCAATCATCAACCTCTTCAAAGTCCAAAGAACCTGCATGATCTTAGCCAAAACACCAAACTAGAAAAACCAGAAGCAAACCATATACACATTAGGCGCTAAGAGAAACAGCCCAAAAATGCCAGAACAACAAAAAATAATAGAGTAATAGAGAAACAGCCAGCCCCTACATGATGAGAAACCCAGAAACAGCCACCGTCAACTCGACGAGAAGCCCAGACTACAAAAAACCTGTAGCAACCTCTCCAAATACCAACACCCATCATGCCACACAAACCTGGAGGCAACCACAGTTCCATTCCCCATCCAAAAACCACACCCAACAACCTCAAAACCATGAGAACACCCACCAGAATAAACCATAAGAACCACAGCACAAAATAAAACAGAATTCCAAAGATAAGCAGGAAACAGGAAGACGAACTGCCAAAGATAGCAAGACACTGACCAACAGGGAGAACACAAAAAAAGCAAAGCAGAGTACTCAAGCATGCTGCAGGTAATTAAGGAAGAGCACATTTGTCCAGTGTAATCAGGCCTCTAAGGAAAGGAGGCAGATTATTAACATTAAATTCCTGATACATATCACTATGAGAACCATGTTTGGCTAACCAATCCGCACACGCATTGCCTTCATCATAAATGTGGGAGATAGAGAAATTAAGATTAGACAGAGACATTCTAATTTTACTAATAGTGTAAAAATCATGAGGATTACTAGCATTACCATCCTTAATAATATGAATTAAAAGTTTAGCATCCACCTCAATCATCACATGCTCAAGACCAAGCCTCAAACAGATATTTAAGCCATGAGAAAGCCCTTAAAGCTCAGCAGAAATAACATAGCACAGGTTTAAAGGTCCAGAAAAAATAGCAATAGGAGTACAATTATAGATCCTAATGATACCACCCATCTCAGCATTAGTAGAACCAACAAAACCATCCGAATTAAGCTTAACATAAGGTAAAGACGGTCTAAGCCATCTCACAACACGATCACGCTTAATAAGAACAGCACCGTTATTATGAATGCCAAAATAATTAGCCAATTAAGTATAGTTTCTAAAGTTTTTTTCAGAAATAAGATTAAAAGAAGAAAGCTGAAGGATTTTATTCCTAACATTATCAATTATATGACTAGCATCCATCTTAATATCATTGTGCTTGGAGTCATCCCTGGCCTTCCAAAGATACCACAAGATCAAAATAGGGAGTAAATTAAGGATATAGCCTTTAGGTTTGGTAAACCACACTTTAAGAATATCAACAACATTGCAATTAGCATTCAACAACATAATATCGGCAAGGTTAGAGTAGTGAAACCAAACCTTTAGAGCAATCTCACCGTTGACAAAAACATGCTTGATATTTTCAATATTAAAAAAGCATTGGCATGTAGATGGAAAATTAAAACCTTTTCTCCACAAATTTTCGTCCACAGGAAGATAACCTTTAAGGCATCTCCAAGCAAGAATAGAGTAGGATAGAGGAATGGTGTTATGCCAAAGAGAAACAAAATTATGAGAAATAACATCTTTAATTCTAATAGCCTCCCAAACATTTTTAAAGCTAAAATTACCAGTGGATGAGAGATTAAAATGGATCTTGTCCTTGCTATGAAGTTGCAAAGGTATTTGCACAATCATGTTAACAATGTCAATAGGAACCACCTCCAAAAGTTTGCTAATGTTCCAATTACCATCTTGAATAAAATATTTAACTCTAATATTATCAATAGTATGGTTATTAAGAAAGCAATCAATAGAAAACATACCCAGCCAATTGTCTTTCCAGAAAGACACATCCCCTTTACCAAGCCCCCATTGAATGTACTGTTCTGCCTCCCATTTGATCTTACAAAGCCTTTTCCACACAAAGGAGTCGAAAGATTTATAGTGACACACCAAAGGATTACACATTTTGCAATATTTCGCATTCATAAACTGCGCCCATAAACTATCATTAGAATGAAAAGCAAACCATAATTTATGAGAAAAAGCATGAACAATGTCAAGAATATTCTTGCAACCCATACTCCCCTCCTTATAAATACCATAAATTTTCCTCCAACTAGTCCAATTGATGCAAGACTTGTTGTTTTTGGCACCCCAAAAAAACTTATTAATCATTCTTTCCAGCTTAATACAAACAGTGGAAGAAGGTTGCAAAGTATGAAAAATAAAAGTGGGAATAGAGCATAAAACCCTTTTAATAAGCACCAACCTACCACCAAAAGAAAGAAAACTAGAGGACCAGGTTGTAAGTTTCTTATGTAAGATAGAAAAGATATTTTAAAATAAAAACTTATTCTTTCTGCCTTTAAAGAGAGGGGTACCAAGATACTTAATAGGAAGAATAGTAGAGTTAAAACCACCCTCTTTTAATCTTGCTAATTATGTTACTATTCATAGAGTTACCAACAATGAAATTACTTTTGTCTCTTTTAACTTTTAAACCACTAATCTTTTCAAAACGGTTAAGGAATTGAATCAGAACTTTAACATTTTTAATAGAAGCATTAGAAAAGGTAATGAAATCATCAGCAAAACTAATATGAGTAATAGGAAAACCGCCAATAGTACGAAAGAGAAGGCTAGGAGACCTTAAGAAAAGATCCTCTAGCCCTCTAGATAGATATTCCATAGCAATAATGAATAGAGAGGGAGACAAGGGATCACCTTGCCTTAGGCCATGCTGAGAGTTAAAGAAACCATGATTACAACCATTAATAATAATAGAGAAAAAGAAATTTCCAATACTATTCTTAATAAGCATAATGAAAGACTGATTAAAGCCAAACAAAGATAACACTTTGTAAAGAAAATTTCAGTTCAGATTATCATAAGCATTAGTAATATCCAGTTTGAAAATAATATTACTACCAGAGCATTTGATGTTAATATCATGAACCATCTCTTGAGCTAAAAGGATATTATCGAAAATGCTCCTGCCTTTCACAAAATCAGTCTGTTTGGAAGATATGATTCTCGGCAAAAAAAAAAACATTAATCTAGAAGAAATGATTTTAGCTACAAGTTTATTAAAAAAAGTCCAAAGACTGATAGGTCTAAAGTCATTCCAAAATTTAGCAGCCTTTTTTTTTTTGAATAAGAACAATATTAGTAGAGGAGAAAAATTTAGGATAAGGATTACTATTAAAAAAGTCATTTACATCATCCACCATATCAAGTTTAATGATATCCAAAGTCTTAATAAAAAACTTGGAAGTAAACCCATCAGGCTCAGCAACCGAATCCCCATTCATGCCATTAATGGTATCCCAATTTTCAATCAGTGAAGGACACTGAGTAAGAAACCGATTATCATCCTCCCCAATTAAGGTAGGAATCACATTAGAATTTGCAATAGGAATAGTTAAAGTAGAACTATTAAAAGCCTCTTTAAAGTACTTAACACCATAATTAACAATTAAATCATTCGTATCATAAACATCACCATTATGATCAACCAAGCTGTGAATATGACTTTTAATCCTATTTTATTGGCCAAAGCATGAAAAAAGGAGGTATTCCTGTCCCCTTCTAAAATGATCTTAGAAGAAGCCTTTTGTCTCCAATAGATTTCTCCCTAATTCTGCAAATGGAAAATGTGAACTTTAGTATTGTCAAGATTGGGAAGATTATCATCATTAGGATTATCAATAAACAACTTGTCCAGCTCCAAAACCTTTTGTTCAGCTTCCTTAATATTGGCAAAAATATTTTTGAAAACATGTTTATTCCACCATCTAAGAACTTGTTTCAACCTACTCAACTTAGCCCACAAACGATGCATGCCTTTAATATTATTATCAGGAGAGATAACAGCATTCCAATTAGTAGAGATAACACTTAAGAAACTAGAATGATCAATCCACATGTTTTGAAATCTAAAAGCCAAAGAACCACTTATTTTATTATTAGAAATGTTCATAAGTAAGGGAGCATGATCGGATAAAGTTCTACTCAAGTGTTGAACTTGAGTCATAGGAAAATCTTTAATCCAATCATTATTAAAAAGTATTCTATCAAGTCTTTGCCACATCGAACCTCTACTCCAAGTAAAAGCACTACCAGAAAAACCAATATCGAAAAGATTGCAATTGGAAATCATGTGATTAAAGTCATCCATGGAATTAAAGTTGGGAGGGTTGCCACCTATCCTTCAGTGGCACTAGATATAATATTAAAATCTCCGCCAACACACCACGAACCATTAGAATTAAAAGCAAAGTCAGATAAAAGATCCCAAAAAGGGACCCTACCCAATCTAGTACAAGCAGCATACACAAAAGAGGCATTAAGAATAAAATTCAAATAGGCAATTTGGACATGAACAACCTGCTGAAAATCAGAGATAACAGAGATGTTAAGATCATTCTTCCACATAATCCAAATTTTATTCGAGAAATTAGCAAACATCATATTAAAGCCCAAACGAGAAGCAGTAGAGGAAAGTTTATTAGCAGAAATAAAAGGCTCAAGTAAAACTAAAATTTGAATGTTATGCACACGACATATATTTCTAACATGGTTCTTAGAGTCCAACCCCCCAATCCCCCTTACATTCCAAATAAGTGCTCTAATCATTAGAATGTTTAGTAGAAGCTTGAGCTCTAGTAGAACGGGGTGTATCGGGAAAAGGATCTTTACCATTTTTCTTTTTTTCTTTTTTTGCACCTTATAAGCTTCTTCCTCCTCAACAGTTAAATTGTTAATACCAATAGAAGCCGATGAAGATTCATTGTTGGAGCATACCTCCTTCTCCTTATAAACCCCATTCTCATTATTACCAATAAGAACAACAGAGTTAGTAGCAGGATTTTTAGAAGGGATAAATTCCCCTTCCTTACTATCATCAACCTTATCGTTATCCAGCTCATTATTAACTATATTGTGAAGAGAAGTGTTATTTTTTTTAGTTTGAAGCATATAATCTATCAAAATAAATATGTTAAGAATTGTATCACCCTCTTCAATAGGTCTCTCTTTTGAAATAACTTTCAAGGGAGTAGTAGTAGGAGCTTTTTCCACAACCATCACATTATCCAAATCAACAAGATTTTCATTACCAACCATCTCAACTGGGGAAAGGGTCACTTCTTGATTAAAATTTTTTGGGGCCGCCTCTTCCTTCATAATTTCCTTTCCGAAGGAGTTGTTGGAGTGTTTTTTAAGATCCGGATGAAGATTGAAACAATCAGAGACCGCATGGCCGTGGGTTTTGCAATGGTTACAGAAATCAGGGACTTTTTCAAACTCTACTTTTTGTAAATAGCCAAAGGCTTTAGAGCGCACTCAAACTTCTTTCACATGCTTTTTTGTGATATCTACTTCAACTAAAACCCTAGCAACAGAAGGCTGGGTTCTAGATGTCGTAGCTTTATTGATTTGTAAGGGTCGGCCGAAAATCGAACCCAAAGCATGTAAAACTTTTGCATTGAAAAAATGAAGTCTCAGATTAGGAAAAGCGATCCATATCGGAACAATCAGACTTTCTTCTTTAACATCAAAAAATGGCGTCCATTTCAAAATATGCATTTGAAAGTTCAAAATGAAATAAGATCTACAGGGAAACACACGACTATAATCCATATCATTTGATAATTGAATCGCGACATGCTTGGAATCTAAAAGCCTAACCGAATAAAAACCAGACAACTTTAAGTTACCGAAAAAAGCACGGATCAAGTCCAGATTTGGGCGACGGAGGCTAAACTTTCCAACAAGAGTGAAACAAAAAGGCGATGCCAGTTTCAAAACTTCATGATCATCAAAGAGCAGAACAGCCGAAATACCATTAAAAGTAGTTTGAGTTAGAGATGAAAGGGTATCACCTGCGGAAGCTCCCGCAAGGACATCTTTAAAAGACCGTGATTGAGGACGAGAGGGACTATCGAGATCCAAGCTAAAAAATCCCTTACTTGAATCTTTGCTTTGGGCAGTGACATCTCCCCAAGGCGTCGACGAGGAACCCCCTGCCATAGCGAGCCTACCCAAAAAGGGAAAAACAGACAAAGAGAACACCAGCGACAGAGACAAGAGGGAAACCAAGAGATCTCACCAGAGAGAGATCGAGAATAGGACGGCCAAAAGAAGGAAACCCTAAATCGCCCGGAGCAACGCTAGGGCAAGAGGAACTTCTCACATTTGTTTTTTAATTATAGTGAAGTAAATCTATTATATTTTATTAATGTAACATATCAAGAGTTAAGGCTACATTGGTGTCAAATATATATATACCATTTGAGACATAGCACAATCATAAATTATATCTAATAAGGAACATTGCCTAAATAATTATGAGCTAATTGGGCTTGCTTGGCCAAACTTTGAGTCAAATAGGAGCATCCTAATCCATTTTGGTTCATTGGACCATATTTAAATTTGCTAGATAGCCCCATGTAAACCTAATAATAGGTTAGCAAGACTCATATCTTAAGTTCTCCTCAAGCCCAGTTTGTCAAATATCACTTAATTCTATGTTGGTTAGCCAAGCCCTAGTAAAACACATAAAAATTTACTAGTCACATAGGGCCAACCAAATCCAATCCAAGGTCAAACTTGTTCTGAGCTAACTCAACCTAGCCTAATTTATAATCCTTAAAAATATTAATGAGATTTGACCTTCAAGGATTACTTTCTTGGGGTACTTAAATCACCATGATCCGAATTGATCAATTAGTCAACCTAATAAGGGTCTTGATCTGATAATTGAGAAAAGGTTAATTTTTGTGAAATATGAGCTCAAGTAGTTAAATTATGCTAATTTTAGTATCTAATAAGTAGAATTATTCCTCTTAGTTGATGTTGACCACAAATTGGCCAAAAAATCCACCTTAACTCAAATAAACCTAGTTTTATCTAAGTCAGCATACCTTGGAATACTTACTAAAACTCATTAAAAGGAAATCAAGAGCTATGATCTCTTTGCTTACTTTAGGACCCTCTAGTGGACTTCCAACAGCCTATGAAGCCACTTCACACCCCAATATCCATGACATAATGAATTTTGAAGTGCATTAGTGATTCCATTAATGACATTGGTACATCCAAAATTAAGGCATTGTCATTGCTTTGCCACTCTATAATTTAAATTTATTGAGCTTCTCTTTAGCCTCTAGAGCACACATTAAAAAGTAACAAAGCCATAGATTAGCCATTCTAAGCATTATCTTTCCAATAATTAAGAGACTCTTTAACATTAATAAATCTTTGAGTAACTCTATGCAACTTTAAGGAATGTCTTTAGTTAAACCAAGTCAAGATGATAATCAAATTATTTATTTATTTCCAAACTATGCCTTACCATTTTCTATGATCTTCTAGTGCATAGACTTCATGATCGACTCTAACTTTTTAGCCATTATGTAGCTTTTATTATCTTGACATATTTTGATGTTTAACTTTTCAATATCCTTCAAGGGATCACCAATAAAGAAGAACAATAAGATTTAGGGTGACTCAATTGCATTGTGTGGGGAGAATAGCTAACAACCAACCAATGTCTTATTATTTTCTTGTATGATGATCATTGGTCATCAAATAATTAATGTTTGTGCCTCACCCAAAAACTAGATCTCTCTCGCATTTATTAGGATTTATTTAGATATTGATCACAGGAAATTTTCTTACGCAACTCTATTGATTCAAATGACACTTGAGTAGTTTCTACTTTCTAATTTAAAACACAACTTTGCTAAAATAAAATACCATTTTTTTTCACAAAAAAAACTAATAATACTTTAACTAAGCATCTAATTAAAATAAAAAAGTTTAAATAATTTAGAAGATTATCCAATAGTTGTTAGATCCATATGCATCATTTAATGGTTCTTGAAACATTTGGTCCCTACGTTTAATCGTAGGGTCAGATGAAATGCAATTAAATATTTTCATTTTTCTGTTATTCCCTTATGTCTTGATAAGTTATTCTTTATATTTTCATTTTTCTTCTTTGTATTCATCATTATATAAATAACTAAAACTTAACGCTTTTACTATGCTCTTTATATTCTTTGCAAGACTTTTAGCTTTCTAATAATACTTATGATCAGGCTAAACCAAAGGGTCTTAGCTCAAGCAATATTCTTTTTAGTTGTCAATGTATTGGTATAGGGTTTGGGATCCAATGATCATGGGGCAAAGGATTTTCATATTTCCTAATATGGATTTAAATATGTAATTGGCCATATATCCACCTTATAAAAAAATTATTCTAATCTATAATATTGTATTTAATTTTTTTCCAACCTTTAAAGATATATTTTTCTTTCTTAAAAGTTTTTGTGATTATCTCTTCTACTAAGGTTTCTTACAAGTGTATGATAAAATTTTAGAGATTTTTATTGAAACCTCTATGATGATCTTCATAATGAAACAATCACTCAATATATTATATTATGATTAATTTAACTAAAGAACTTTAATTCTTCTCTCATAGCAAATTAAATTGATTTTTTTTTAAAAGAACTCAACATCTATATTTATAATTCATTAGGGCAAACTTTCAAGTTTGAATATGCAATAGATGGATTTCCTAAGAACAACTTAAATGGAATACTTCAAAACTATTTTGAATGATTAATTATTTCTCACCTTTTAAATTCTACTAGAAAAGTTTACATCAATTATTTCTTCTAATTGTGTTAACTTTACTCCTAACATATACACATATAATGACTATATATCCTACATTATATGGCCAAACTATCTCATGGCATCATTTATAATCTTTAAAATGGAAAAACCCTTTTACTCTAAATAAAACAAAACCAATTATTTCTCACCTTAAAAGTAACTAAGTATTCATTTTAGTACTCAAATTATTTATTCAATATTAGAATATCATATGCTATTACAACATCAAGTTCACATTAAAGCTTATGTGTCCCTTTAGGTTTCTTTAAATAAATATCATTTCTTCATTCACTATACAATATAAAATTTAATTTGTCTCTTCTAAAAATTAATTTTTTAAATCTAATCCAACATAGGATCATAAGCACTAATGTTAGAATGTCCTTACTGAAAATTATCTTAATAGAATTTAACCTAAAAATAATTATGTTCATCATTATAATTTTGTATTTAAAATT